>NW_008651428.1:0-39545 GCF_000695815.1 Acanthisitta chloris
GCTCCTGCCAGGAGGTGCAGCCAGGTGGGGTCAGGCTCTGCTCCCAGGGAACGAGGGGCAGGACAAGAGAAAACAGCCTCAAATTGCACCAGGGGAGGTTTAGGTTGGGTATTAAGGAAAATTCCTTCCTGGAAAGGGCTGTCCATCCCTGGCACAGCTGCCCAGGGCAGTGCTGGAGTCACATTCCTGGGGGGATCTCACAGCCATGGGGATATGGTTAGTGGTGGCCTTGGCACTGTTAGTTTCACAGCTGGACTCAATCTTATGGGTATTTTCTAATCTAAGTGATCCTGTACTGGTGTGACATGGGGTCACTGCCTTAGGCTCCATATCACCAATGAAATCCCCTTAGCACAGCCCCTTTGTGCATGTCATTTCTTTTCCAAGAGATTAATAATGTTAGTAACCATGAATAAATTTTCTTTTCAGCCTACAAGATGAACTGCATTTGGACTTTGCTGTTCTGTGGGTAAAACCCTCCCTACAGACCCCATGGAGTGTCCTCATGGCCAGAAGGGCAGAGGTATGTGCTGGGAAGGTGAAAGGGGAAAAACATGCTCTTTAGAGTATAATGTCAGAATATGTGTCCCAGTCTGGATGCCAGTGGTGTCAGGCATATCTGTGAGTCTGCTCTGGTCTAAGTAGGTAGCAAGAGCCATAGAATCACAGGAGATTCAGAGTTGGTAGGAACCCACAGGGATCATTGATCCAACTCCTGTCCCTGCACAGGACACCCCAACTCTCCACTCTGTGCCTGAGTGTTATCCAGACACTCCTGGAGCTCTGTCAGCCTTGGGGCTGTGCCCACTGCCCTGGGAACTGTTCAGTGCCCAAACACCTCTGTGGGAAGAACCTTGTCCTGATATCCAACCTAACCCTCCCCTGATACAGCTCCATGGTTCTTCAAAGTACTTGTGTTTTTTTTCTCTCCTTTGGCCTCTTCTTTTAACCACTGAAGCCCCAGATCTTCTGCTGGTCCTTCATGACCCTGGCAACATGCAAATAATTATAATAATGATATTTGTGAGGCTTTATCTTTGGGGTTTTTTCCCCCTTCCAAGTCCTTCATCTATTGCCTCAAGCAGGAATAGCCAATTTGTATCAAAGTGACACCAAACCCTTCCACTCCCCCCACATGAAATCTGTCCCAAAGTGGTTTTTGCACCACAATCATGACAAATTATTGCAGCCTGTGTCAGGTGACACATTTCATCTCTCTCTGTCTCCATGCAAGCACCACGTAGGCTGCACCAACAGAGCTGTGGCCTTGATTTATTTCCCAGCAATTTTTATTTGGGTATAAAGTGTCTATCAGCAACATTTCAGCAGTATCTGCCTTCCTGGGGGCTGAAGATATTGCTGAGGCCTTGGCTGATCACCACTTTGCTCCCAAATAAAGATTACTTGAGAGTATTTCAAGGACATGAAGCTGTTTGTTCTCCTGAGGTGTGTGAGGTAATGTTTATGGCTGGTTTTATAGCTGTTCAAGCAGTTTCTATGAGGGGACACTTAGGAATTTGACATCCTGGGGACTGTGTGTGTTTTTAAGGGAATAAATGGTCTGTGCATCTCTCTGTCTTCATGTTGCCTAAGCACCAACAAGCTGAAGGAGTTGAGTCCTTATTTTTCTCCACTGGGAATGTTTTTAGGGGATTGAATTGTATTTATTCAGTGAGTGAGGACGTTTCCAGCTTCAAATCATTCTAATATATTTAGGAGAGTTCAAAGAAAATATTCCTGTCTTGCTGGACAGGAAGATTTATCTTTAGGAATTAAGGTTTTCACAACAGCTATTTCCTACTGGAGTGTTTTTATGGTTGTCTTGTATGACTGGGAATGGAACATGGAAAACATATGCACAGATTTCAGCAGGGGGAAAAGGAACAAATGAGCAGAATTGCATCTCCAAATGGCTCTGGGTCATTTTGATGTGTCTGTGAGGTTCACTTGCTGTGCAAAGAGCAGGACTGAGGTACCCCAGAATTTATGACTCCCCTGTAATAGGTGGAAATGAAAGACCCTTTGCTGCAGGCCAAAGCTATCTATATGTCAAGAGATTTTCTCTGTGGACTGTCAAACCTATTTGAGAGCTCCTTCAAGGGCATTACTAGATAAAAAAAAAAAAAAAAAGTGTTAGGAATTAATGTTTGGAAAGGCTACAACAAATTTGCAGCCCAAAAGTCATTTGTTAACCACTGGCAAATAAACTCCTGTCCAGCTCACAAGGCTCAGGAGCAATTTGCAAACAGAAAGGAAAGTTGATGTGTGTAAAACTGCAAACTATTTATATCTTCATAGGAATCATGTGCTCGTGTTTAGAGTAGTGTCCCTGTGGCACACAGGGTTGACTGTGTCAGATCCCTTCAGTGGTTTCTAGTACATTTCTGCCACGCAGAAAGATAACATAAAAGCAGAGTGACAACTGAAAGTGTAGCAATCAATGCACAGCTATTAATTGCTTCTGATCTTGATTGATCTGATCCCGTTCTGGACTTTTGTAAGCAGAAAATCCATCTGAAACTGGTAAACTTGAGGTATTTCATTGTGTGTCTGAGTAACAGAGTATCAGAGCATCATTTAAGCTGGAAAAGAGCTTGGAGTCAGTGAGTCCAACCACTCCCAGCACTGCCAAGGCCACCACTGACCATGTCCCCAAGTGCCACATCCACATGACTGTGAGATCCCTCCAGGGATTGTGACCCAACACTGCCCTGGGCAGCTGTGCCAGGGATGGACAACACTTCCCATCAAGAAATTTTCCCAAATACTCGATTATACCTCCTCTGGTGCGACTTGAGGTGTTTCCTCTCATCTTGTCCCTGTTCCTTGGGAGCAGAGCCTGACCCCACCTGGCTGCACCTCCTGGCAGGAGCTGCAGAGAGCAGAAGGTTCCCCTGAGCCTCCTTTTCTCCAGGCTGAGCCCCCACAGCTCCCTCAGCCTCTCCTGCTGCTCCAGCCCCTTCCCAGCTCCATTCCCTGCCCTGGACACCTCCAGCCCCTCCATGTCCCTCTTGTCCTGAGGGCCCAGAGCTGCCCCAGGCCTGGAGGTGCCTCAGCAGTGCCCAGTGCAGGGGTTAGGAAATTATTATTCCTTCTTTATTATGTTATGATTAGGTTAAATCCATCCACTTGTAATAGTACCTTGTGCTTTTCCTCATACACCTTTTTGTGGCCAGACTATTAATGCCTGATTCTTTGTTAAAGCACAGTGCTCTTGTCCACTCTTGTTTGTCCTTGACTGGACATATTCCTTCCTGGCAGAAATATTTCCTGTAACACTTAATACTCCATTTTTGTTGCTATAAATTACACTCAGAGACCAGTGAAGGACAAGCACTGCAGCCATTCCCAAATCAATCCTAATGAGCCCAGGAATAACTTGCTAGTAAATTGGAGGCTCCTGTGTCCTGACTTAGGGAGTGCCTTGGAAACACTTGCTCGGTGAGGTGCTCATGGCTCATTGCACACCTGCTGTCAGGTTTTATCCTGAGGAGGATCATCCTGCTCAGTCACTGTCACGGGGAGTGTGCTGGACTTCACCAGTTATCCCTTGATGGTCATCTCTTCCTTAAATTGTTCAGCATGGAAGGATGTGGATTGTTCCTGAGTTCCTCCTGATCAGCAATCAACATTATAGAAAAATCTGCAAGTTCTCACAGTATGGAAATTGTTCTTCCCTGCTGAATGTGGCACAGAGGTTCTGCTGGGAGTGAGATTCTAGGAGGTACATACAATCATGAAAGATTTGGGTGGGAATTGACCTTGTGGCTCATCTCAGAATTGATGTTTCCATCATTGTTTTACTTCTCTCACAGTCACTTTGTTGTCTTTAATTTGAGATAGGACATTGGCAACAGTTCCCTGTTGGTATCCCAGGAAGTGTCATCCCTACATGGATTGTTTTCCTAAGCCATCAAGGTTCACACCCTCATCAATCATGAATTATTCTTCTTTCTCTGAGCACAAAAACCAGGTGGGTTCAAGTGTTTAATACGTCTCATGCAGGTCAGGACCCTCAGGTTTACCTGTGGACTCTGAAGTGTAATATATTAGCATAATGTCCCATTAATCTGTGATTATTGATGTTGATACACTTTTATCTGCCTGATGTGGTTCACGTCGGCAGCAAGTGAGCTGTGGGACTGTCATCTCCAAGACCAGCTTTGATTCATGGTCTCATTTCCTGCTTTTTCCTCCCACTGCTCACAGCCTTTTTCTTTTCCCTCCCTTCTCCATGGTCCATTTATTAAATGTAGAGTTAGAAACACAATTAGAATTTACTCGAGTCGATAATGTCTGAATACTAAATCTCTGGAACAAGAAAAATTCCTTCTCAAATGTTTCTTATCTTGGTTTTCTCTCCAGGCTGATGAACTCAGCCTTCTTTAGGGATTGAGTGACTAAAAAAGAAGCTCCTGAGTTGAGCAATTCCAAGCAATGACTGTGAATGATCCTGGAATTCCCAAGCACTGCAAAAGGAGAAATTGGGGAGCACCTGAGAGCATTTCAGAGTGTCCAGTAGACCTTGTGCAAATGTGGTTTTGGAATGATTTCTGCTGAGACACACAGCACAAAGTCTGTGGTTTCTCTCCTCAGTGGCTCATCCAGTTGAGTTACTCTTGTCACCAAGTTCTGTGGTACAGGAGATGAAAGAATGTTGGTGTTCAGGTTCCACAGCTGTATGAATATTGCAAAGTCACACTGCAGCTGGCTGGAGGATCCATGGTTTGGGTGATGCTCCACAGCCCAAATCTCCCCCTGGAACATTGTCTTAAACTCGATTAATTTCATTCAGGCACCCAAAATGTGAACCACTTTTGTAGATGCCTCATCATCCATTCCTTGCTTGTGAGGTTTCCTCCTCCTTACTCTTGGGACCACCTGAGGTATGGATGTATGATTAAGCCAAGTCAAAGACATGCTCTGAGATCCCCTTGATCTGTACCTGGAGAAATACAAAGCCAAATCAGAGCTGAGTTATGCTCCAAGGGAAAAAGGAAGGAGCTTCATGAGATCTTAACCCTAAGATGACAAAAATCCAGGACACCTTGTTCTCCTTCCAAACTCCTGTTACAGAGATTTGCCACCACTCTGAGCTCTTCCCTGGCACAAATGTGAAGTCCATGGCAAGCCCAGAGCCATCCTGACACTCCCAGTGTCGGCCCAGTGCTGTGTCCATGGTCTTCTGCTACTGATGGCAAAGTCACATTTACTAGGCCATTCATAAATGTGACAAGGTCACAGGATGAAAAATGAGACTAGCAAAAGTACTTGGAGGTAAGAGAGGTGTTTGGACATACAGAGAAGTCTTCAAGTCTGGCACAGACAGGGCAGAACCTCACATCACTTTCATTTCTTGTGGAAAACAAAGAGGTGGTGGAGTCACCATCCCTGAAGGGGTTTAAGGACAGACTGGACATGGCACTCAGTGCCATGGTCTGGTTGCCATAGTGGACTTGCTGATCTCAGAGGTCTTTTCCAACCTGATTCATTCTGGGATTCTGTGAATGAAAATTCAGTTTTATCTGGTTTCAACAAATTGAGATGATTCTGGTGATGCAGAAAACTTTGTGTATTTTTGTTTCACAGATCATGTCTGGTTAACACACAGGAAAGGCTAAGGGGCTGCACAAATGATTTGCTTAGTGGAGGTTTGCAGTGTTCAGCAGATTGTGCTGGAGCTGCAGAGCTCCATGGATTCAGGGGATCAGTGTGGACAGAGCTGCCTGTCAGGGGTGGTCTCTAGGCCTGGCTTCATTGCAGGTGCCTTCAGAGCTGCAGCAGTGGCAGGGGCTGTGGACAGAGCTGAGTTCCAGCTACTGCAGCACAAAAGCAGAAGGATTTAATATTTCACATCAATGTCAGCCAAAATGTTTGATGACCTTCAACAGGCCTCTGCCCCCCATGGAGTTATTCATCAGAGAACTTGGCTGGGCTGTAGCAGCATCTTGGACACGTTCGAGTGCCTCCTGCAGAGAGCATCAAGGACTCAGGGACTCACATTGATAGTGGCTCTGGCCTCACTCCCTGGTGCCTGAGTCACACGGCCCCAGAGCTGCATTTTCAGAATCAGGTTTTGATCATTATCTGTCCTCTCTGCCCTGTCTGAAGGGAGAGAGAGGCTTAAAGTGATCTCAGTTAATATTCACTTCTTTTTCCACCACATCATTAGACACCTCCCTCCTTCCCTTGAGGTTTGGGGGGAGCTGAAATGCAGAATTCCTGTCTGGAAAATGAAGATTTGATGTTTCTGTTTGTTCTGTGGGTTCCCTCAGCACACAGAAAGGACAGTCATGGTCTGCACAATGGGCAGAGGTGGGAAACAAATGTGCTGTGCTGAGCTTCACACAAACGTGCAACAGTCTAGAGTTGGAGGGATTGGCTGTCCATGGGAGTGTGGAAACTGCATCTCAGGTGACATGTAAACCCTTTAGTGCTTTATTGGAGTGGGACTCTTGGGTAGGAGCTGCAGGGACAGGATAAGGAGCAATGGGGATGAATTGAAAGAGGGAATTGAGATGGGATCTCAGGCAGAAGTTTTCCCTGTGAGGGTGGTGAGACACTGGCCCAGGTTGCCCAGGGAGGCTGTGGCTGCCCCAACCCTGGCAGTGTTTCATTCCAGGTTGGATGAGCCTTGAGCAACCTGCTCTGGTGGGAGGTGTCACTGCCCAGGGCAGGGGTTGGGGCTGGAGGATCTCTGAGCTCCATCCCAACCCCTTAACATCCTATGATGTTACTATGGTACTATGATAGAAGCTCAGCCTCAGCCCTGAGGTGTTCTGGTCACCACAAAAAAAGGCACAAGAGAGGAAAGACAAGAACAGAAACTACTTTTTACTCTGCAGGGTGGGATTTCCTTGAGGGAGCACATAGAGAAAAGCTCAGAGGTCATATAGGATGGAGAAGTCTTTCCTATCCCCCAGCAAGATAGGAAAGGGGGTCTGAAAAAAAATCAGATACAAATACTTGCTTGGATACAAATACTGACAGTCTTTACTCTTCTGTGGTGGAAGTTTCACTGTGCCTCACCAATTTGTGCATTAGTGAGCTGAGGAAACCTTTCCACTTCCACACTGCTCCTGTCCTGGATGCATCCCAGTCCCTCCAGCAGACATGAGAGGAGTCATCACGTGTTGGGACATCACCTCTCCTGTTCCTAAAAGAGATTTTTTTCTCTAATACAGCTTGTCCAGCATGTTCAACACTGTGTGAAACAGCAGCTCAGAAGCTAAGCAGGAAATTTAAAAATAGAGTGGGATGCAACTTAAAAATGGGGTAGGATTCTAGCAAAACTCTTCAGAGTTGGGAGGTGGCTATTGGTACTTCACTGTTTGAAAGAAAAAGCAATTCTTAGCAGCCCTGGATATTCATTCCTTGAAATCCTTCCATTTCCACAGGGAAATTAGGGAAATTGATGCCAAGTGCCCTAGCCTCAATCTTGTGGCTGATCTTTGGGAGGAAGTTAAACCTTTGGTTAAATGCAATGGCCTAAGCTTTACTGGAAGCAAATAAATCAGCATCACTTTGCTGCACATTGCCTAAAACAGAAAACATTTTATTCCTCAAAAAAAAACTTAATTCCATGTGTCCAACCCCAAAATGGAGAGCAGAGAGAACATTTCTTTACACAGTTTTCTTGCAGAGCTTTCCCCAGGGAGATGATAGTTCTTTAATTGAAATGTGCCTGTATTTCCTTTAGCTCATTACAGCAGCTTTAACCAAGGCACATTCTGTGGGAATCAGCAGGGAAAAGTCCTCTAGTTGCCATCCAGGTTCCTCCTTTGGCACTGTTTGCTTTTCCAACAGTAAATTTTCCACGAGGCTGACAGCTAAGTTGTTAAGGTGCCATCATAATTAAAGAGGAGATTAAACAATTCAGGAGAACAGAGACTAATTCAAGGAGGTGACTTTACCACTGAATACAGCATGAGTGACACCAGTGATGACATGCTGCCCCAAAAATGGGTTCCAGAGGTAGGAGCAGTGCAAGGAAACAACTTGGTGGTTCAGATGAAGCTTGACAGTGAGTCAGGGAGTTCTGTGCTTCTCTCTTGACAAAAAGGGTTATTTCATTGTATTATTAAACACTTCTACAAGGAGAAAATACTGGAGCTCTTCAGTCTCACAGAAGAAAAGTGTGAGAGAGGTGTTAAAAGAAGGGAATTTCTATTTACAGTACAGATCTGCAAAGCTTTGGGGCAAAGCCAAAGGAACAGGTCGGTCCTGCCTGGGTGGCAAGGGAATGGAATGTCGTGGCAGGGAGTCGGAGATGATTTTAGGAAGGAATTCTTCCATGTGAGGGTGCTGAGGCACTGGCACAGGCTGCCCAGAGCAGCTGTGCCCAGAGAGGGAACTGTGGTCACACATTGGCCCTTCCACAATGAGCTTAACATAGGAGAACATGAATAAGGCTTATAGGAATGAAATCCTATAAGGGAATGTGCTGCCCAGGGAGGTGGTGGATTCACCATCCCTGGAGGTTTTCAAGCTGAGACTGGATGTGGCACTTAGTGCCATGGGCTAGTGACCACAGTAGGGTTGGACTTGATGATCTTGGAGGTCTTTTCCAACCCATTTGATTCTATGATTCTATGAAAGTAAAACAGAACTTTGAGAGTCACTTCCTTTGGCATAACCTTGAGGAGAAACTCTTGCCTTTGCTCTTCATGGTGTGTCCTACCTCAACAGGTTTAACAGATTAAAATTACGCATATGCCCAATTTGCTTAATCAGATTCTAACTAAGATACAATAAACCAATATAAAATGAATGTTTCTGTCCATAGCAGCTGTTGTGGCCACGTCCTGGGGAATTCTTCATCATTCCATGTCTCTGCAGGTGTTTGATGCCCTTTTGGGAAACGTTTTCATCTCTCCTCTACCACTGAGACACCTCAGTGATCTCACGTTTGTGTGGGGATGTCTTCAGCTTCTCCAGAGGGTTAATCTCTGAAATTTGCTCTTTTCCTTTCTGGAAGAAATCCTGCAGTCAGCTGCTTGCCTGTGCAGCAGAGGGAATCAAAGCAAAACACAAAGCAGAGTGTTGTTTGCCAGGATGGTCAAGAATGGTTGAGTTCTCTGTGAAACACAAACTGATTAATTATACAGGACCCAAGCAGATTATTTACTCAGTGAGAGACTAACACAGGATCTTTTGTCTTGTTTTGAGTCTTGCTTGCTAATCTGTTTGATTTGGCAGTTTGTAAATAACTGGTTAATAAAATTTGGGAATATTAAACCTGAGTGGTGAGTAAAGGGCAGCCAATGCTCATGTAAAAGGGCAGTGAGAGATCTCTTTTCATCAGCTGGAATGGGGAAAAAGTAACAAAGCAGAGAGAGTGGGAAACAAAGAGCCATCCAAAATGCAGGTTGTGTGACCTCACCTGCAGTGCTGCTCCAGCTCTGGGCACCAACAGCAGGAGGATGTGGAGCTGCTGCAGAGAGTCCAGAGGAGGCCACAGAGATGCTCCAAGGGCTGGAGCAGCTCTGCCCTGGAGCCAGGCTGGGAGAGCTGAGGGTGCTCACCTGGAGAAGAGAAGCTCCAGGGAGACCTCAGAGCCCCTTCCAGTGCCTCAAGGGGCTCCAGGAGAGCTGCAGAGGGACCTGGGACAAGGGATGGAGGGACAGGACACAGGGAATGGCTTCCCACTGCCAGAGGGCAGGGACAGGTGGGATATTGGGAAGGAATTCCTGGCTGGGAGGTGCTGAGGCACTGGCACAGGGTGCCCAGAGCAGCCGTGGCTGCTGAGTGTTCCAGGCCAGGCTGGATGGGGCTGGAGCAGCCTGGGCTGGTGGGAGGTGTCCCTGCCCATGGCAAGAAGTCAGACCTAGATGGTCTTTAATGTCCCTTCCCACCCAAATCATTCTGTGATTCTATGATTAGATTTTGCACACACTTTAATGTACATTGAGAAACTCATCCATAGAACACATGGATACTAAACAACCTTTTGCTCACAAAGGCATTTGCCAAGTTAAGCTCCATTATCCCTGTTCTACAGATACAGACAGTGAGGCACAGGGCAGTGTCTCACTCAGGATCTCACTCATGGCAGAGCTGAGAGCTCCTCAGTGTTTCCACTCTGAGGAGATGCATCCGTGGAGCATCCCTGGATGTCTGCTCTGGGGCACATCCTTATCTCTACTCCCTGCTTTTATTTCCAGCGCTGTGTTTAGGGTCTCTGACCCTAAAGAGGACCATTTGCTGATCACTTGCTGTGCATCTGCTGTTGGAATGTTAACTACATGGTCCCGTGGTGTTCCTCCTGCAGGACACCTCCCTTCCAGGCCAAGATAATGGTGTGGATCTAATGAGCAGCAGTGTGAGGGGTCTGTCTGTGGCCTCACACTGTATCTTCCACACACTGTTCAGTCCCAGCTCTCAGGCAGTGATTAATGCTCTCAAGGACTTTTCCATGGCAACAATCAATCTGGCATTCCCTAATTTTCAAGTGCTTCACTCTGCCACATTAACAGTGTTATCTGTTAACAGAGATGTGTGGTGTCCTATATGTATTTTTAAAGGAGGATTTCAGTCCCAAGCTTCAATTTATGCATTTCCTTCCATTCCAAAGATGGCAGTACTAGCAAGGTACTTTTCCCTCCGTATGATGTGGTTGCCTGTGATAACTGGGGACATTTTTGTCCTGTATCTCTCTTAAGGATTGGTAAATAAATGATTACACAGTGCAGGGAGGCAGGAGCTGACAGGAGAGTTGGAATCCTTTGGCCACTGTGGAAGAGGAAGGCAGGAGGTCCAGACAAACACGAATGGGAACAGCAATAAGCAATTTCCTTCTCAATCACGAAGTCTGTGCCCAGCAGTGTGCCCTCAGCAGAGTCCAGTATGTAAATTGGGTTGCTATTTTCGTTGCTGAGAGGTAACCATCAACAGATGGTGTTTTGAAACACTCATCATTTTGGCTAATAGAGTCACTGTTGCCAACTGTCCTGTCCTCCATGTGGTGATTAGATGGATTAGTATTGATAAATAATGCCTAATAATGATAAAAACACTCCAAACCCTCGAGTCCTCAGTCCTGAGCAACTCCCACACTCTTCAAGACTTTGCGCTCATGTCTTTGAATGGCTAAATGTTTTACTTCTTCCTTCTTTCTGATCCACATTACCAATCCTCACATTTTTTAACTGCACATCGTATTGGCATCCCATCTCACCACTGGGAATTCCATATGGCCATTAGGAGCAGAACTTGCTCATGCAGGACTCTGCCACGGAAACTTTAATCAGAACCTCCATTAAATTCCCAGAGCACAGGAGCCAAAAAACTCTCCCTGACTTTACACACTCCTATCCAGATGGTCCCTTCCAACTCCACAGAAAGCATTGGAAAGGAAAAGTGAAATCCCATCCTTTATGGTTATTGCAGTAA
The DNA here is from genome assembly GCF_000695815.1 of Acanthisitta chloris. NCBI lineage: Eukaryota > Metazoa > Chordata > Aves > Passeriformes > Acanthisittidae > Acanthisitta > Acanthisitta chloris. The sequence goes on from NW_008651428.1 coordinate 11,392, forward strand.
CCTGGAAGGGAAGCCAAGGACTTCTACCTGAGTGAGTGTGTGGTGGAAGGCCAATTGCTCCCAATAAATGAGTTCCTTGTACTCCTGACTGCTTGGAAACAGTACACAGCACACTTGGAATGCAGCAGAAGGTGGGAGAAAATCCAACTTAAGGCCAGGCTTCAAAAAAAAAAAGGAAGCTGGATAACCCTGAAAGTCACTGTTCTGTAAAGCAGCTCTTACACTTGGTGAAATTAAGGGAAGAGTAATGCAAGGGGGAAAAAGCACTTGGTCTTATTCTGGAGGACTAGGGAAGAGCCAAGTGAAGAGGAGGTACACGAGCCTGGAGTGACAGGAGCACAAGAGGAAAATGAAGCAAATTATATTATATTCTATAATTCCAAGTGGAAAGACTGAGCTAAAGGAAGGGGCAAATGACTCGTGTGGCCTTGAAGCTCAGAACAGCTCCTGGAGCTCCCCAAAATCAGCCCCAGAGACATCCAGGGAATGTCATCCCTCTCTCAATGGAAGCAGCATCACTGCAGTTCTCTCTCAGTTAGCACACACAAAAGTTTTAGGCAAAGGCTGAAATAAATATCTGCTTGCTATGAAATTCCTGGATTCCTCCGAGTGCCCAGGTGGGATGTGCTGCTCTTTCCTAGAGTAATACTTCTCTCCAGCCTGTGCTCATCCAGCCCAATTCCACTGGCAGCTTTGCCAGAGGAAGGACTGATGGTTTAAAAACTTGGCCTCAAACTTCAGAGCAGCAGTGGCAGTAAACATTAGTCACTGTAGCAAACTAATTTGTTTTCCATATGGCATTTTCAATGGAGTGTGGAAGATTCACAAGTGAAATAATAATTACAAATGAGGAATACTTTGAAAAAAAAAAAATGTGTTTTTCTCCCAGTGCATCACTTAAAAGGGTTTCTAATTAAGTCAGTACTTGATTATGCTGGAGATGACATTGGCTGCCAAATTACACTTTGTTGGGTTTTGTTCTCGGGGAAAGATTGTTCCCAAGGGCAGGAAAATTCCTGCATCTATTCAGCCTGAGGTGTTGCTGAGATGTAAAGAGGTGAGAGAGGTGTTTCATTCTCTTGGGAAAATCAGGAGGTGAACATTTTCTTAATAACACCGTTGCCTGTAGTAGAAAATTTTGCTCAGCAAAATGAGGGTCTGATATAACCAACTGAGCCTTGTCAAAGACAGGTGCTCTGAGATCCCCTTGATCTCTACCTAGTTGAATACAAAGCCAAATCAGAGCTGGAAATTATGCTCCAAGGGGGAAAAAAAAGGAGCTTCGTGAGATAACAAAAATCCAGAACACCTTATTCTCCTTCCAAACTAGTTCTGGAGATTTGCCACCACCCTGAGCTCTCCCCTGGCAGGAGTGTGATGTTCATGGTGGGGTTTCTTCCTCTTCATTCTTGAGACCACCTGGGGGGGTTCAGCCCTCTCTTCCCACTGCCTGCTCCTTTCTCCCTGGTTGCCAGGGCTGGTGTTTGCTGGGCAGTGCCTGCTCAGGGTGACAGCCCTTGGCCCAGTGGGATGTCCCCAGAGCTGAGCTCAGGCACAAGGCCCTTGGCCATGGGGCACTTGTGATCCCAGGGACACCCAACTCAGCAGGGCTGGTCTGGGCAGTGCCTGCTCAGGGTGACAGCCCTTGGCCCAGTGGGATGTCCCCAGAGCTGAGCTCAGGCACAAGGCCCTTGGCCATGGGGCACTTGTGATCCCAGGGACACCCAACTCAGTGCAAGGTAAGCCCAGAGACACCCTGACAGTGCCCAGTGCCAGCTCAGTGCTGTGTCCATGCCTCATGCCCTGAGCCCCTCTGGAGTTGGGTCAGTCCAAGGGTGACAGCCCTTGGCCCAGTGGGATGTCCCCAGAGCTGAGCTCAGGCACAAGGCCCTTGGCCATGGGGCACTTGTGATCCCAGGGACACCCAACTCAGTGCAAGGTAAGCCCAGAGACACCCTGACAGTGCCCAGTGCCAGCTCAGTGCTGTGTCCATGCCTCATGCCCTGAGCCCCTCTGGAGTTGGGTCAGTCCATGACCTTCTGCTCATGATGATTCCATCTATCAGGTCACAGCTTCAGCCCCGAGATGTTTGGATCTGGAGATTCAGCTTTAAATCTACAAAAGTCTAGGGAAGATCTAAGCTGTATTTCAGGTCTCAGATCCCTTTTCAGTCTTACATCCCAAGGACACCTTTGTGCAGGGAGTTTTACAGAGATTTTCCCCACGTAAAGGGGAAGAAATACAAGACCAATTTGTTCACAGTCCCTTGTAACCAAACTATTTGACAACTTTTACTCAAACATTTGTTTTATGCCTCACAGACAGGCTGATGTCAGTCCTCCACTCTGATTTTTACTGTCAGTCAGCCCCAGGAGACTTGCAGCAGTGCCACATCCAGACCTGGCTGAGCTTCTGGGAAGATTTACACCCCATGACTGCTGGAGTTTTTTTGGGTAGTACAAATGCTGATTGTACTTTTACGCTGTTCATCCAACTTGGATTGTGTCTATTCAGATCTTTACACAAATGTAGATTGCAGTTCTTATCTTTTAATGGTTGTCCAGCACACACACAGAGCAGCAGTGTCCGAGCTCTGCTCTGGAGCAGAACATCCTGACAGCAGCAAAAAAAGGCTGAATTTATTAAATGACCCTCCTGAAAGACAGCCAAGGCCTGAGGCATCAGATCCATGGGGAAATGTTCACTTCCATCACATTTGCTCCCACCAGCACAGGCTGCTCCAAGCCCCATCCAACCTGGCCTGGAACACTCCCAGGGATGCAGCAGCCACAGCCCTGATATAAGGGATTGTGTGATGCAGATGTTGGAGATCTAAACACATCAGATCCTTCCTTGATATATAACTGTCATGTGCAGTTTTCCCTCTGCACAATTCAGCTTGTGGCCAAAGCAGCTAAGCCAAAACAACTTAATATTAGTGATAGATTAGAACCATTAAATATTTAATGACAGGAGGGAAAAAGCTGCTAAAATCATAAAATCTCTACAGGGTAATCTCAGTTGTATCAGATAGAAATGTACATTAGCAGAGATGATTCTGAGCTCTAATGGCTGATTTGAGGCTATTTGGTGTTTGAGAACATGCAGTGCCATTGCCATGGAAATCTATGAACAATCTCCTGAGGACACATTTGGTTTCTATTTTTTCTTCTTCCTTGACTTTCATGACTTTGGGATTGCCAGTGCTAGAGGATAATTGATGTTGATTTTTGCCTTCTGGTGTTATCACCAGTTCCCACCTGGGTTGGGTTTTCTTTTGGGTTTTTTTTGGTTGTTGGAATTCCAGGATGTCAAGAAACTTGTAAAAGTCACAGCACAGACCTGTGGTGTGACTGTCAAGAGATATTGTGATGTCCAGCTGCCCTCTCCCCTTTCTCAACACGACAGATTTGGTACATGAAGTGTTGGGAGGAGGACAAGAGACAATTAATCCCCACTGGAATACGTGACTGTGAGCAGTGGAAAATCTCCTGCCCTCAGGACCCCTGGGGAAACAGCATAACAAACTTTACTTAGATATCAAGATCCTCACTTAGAACACAAAAAGACTCATGTCAGGTTTCAAAGATGCCATGAGAGGATTCAACTGTGACCTTGTGCAATTCAAGTCCTTAAAGAACTTTACTGTTAAGGCTCTCCAAGTCCTTGGATGTTAATTAGTGAGATGATGCAGGCAGTGGTATGGTACTGGTTGGGTTGTGGGACTTGAAATAGCTCCTGTCAGCTGAGGAGAACTTGGCCAAAATATTGCTTTGGGCATGACATTTTTTGCAAGGTTTGTCTTGAGCTCAGGGGCAGCACCTTGGAGTTGGGAAAAGATGCCTTGGCATTGGTTTTGGGTGCTTGAGGAAAGACTTGCCCATGGAATGATGTGCACAAATCAAAGAATCACTGAGGTTGGAAAAGACCTTGGAGATCAGTGAGTCCTCCCTGTGACCCATCTCCACCTTGTCAGCTAGAGCAGAGCACTGAGTGCCAAGTCCAGTTGATCTTTGAATACCTCCAGGGATGGTTGGTGACTCCACCACCTCCCTGGGCACCACATTCCAATGCCTGACAGCCCTTTCCATGGAGAAATTCCTCCTGATGCCCAACGTGAACCTCTCCCTAGCACAGCTTGGGATGTTTCCCCTTGTCCTGTCCTTTTTTCCCTGGGAGCAGAGCCTCACCCCAGCTGGCTGCACCTCCTGGGCAGGAGCTGCAGAGAGAGTTGAACAGAGAGTCTGTTTAACTCTTTGCATCCCACACTCCTGTGTCAGGGGAGGGTTAGGTTGGATATCAGGACAAGGTTCTTCCCCCAGAGGTGTTTGGGCACTGAACAGCTCCCAGGGCAGTGGGCACAGCCCCAAGGCTGACAGAGCTCAGAGAGCATTTGGACAACACTCTCAGGCACAGGGTGGAGTGTTGAGGTGTCTGTGCAGGGCCAAGAGTGGGATCAGTGATCCTCATGGGTCTTTTCCAACTCTGAATATTCTGTGATTTTTTGATTCTCTAATGATAGAGCAGGGGAAAGGAAGGGGATTATATCCCATAAAGAGCTGCAGGGTGTGGGATTTGAGACAGAGATCACTCGAGCTGGAATCCAGCCAGGTCACTGGATTAACCCCTTTGCTGCTGTGAAGTGCTGTGGGGTCTTTAATGGGCCCAAGTGTTGAGGAGCTCATCTTTGAGTCTCATCTGCTGGCAGGAGAGGGGGGAATTAGTTTACTCTCACACTTTAGCTGCTGTACTGCAAGTGTCACAAAAGATATTTCTTTGCAGGCAGATGTTGGCTGCCAGTGGGAAGCTGAGAAATGCCAGTTTTAATTAAAAGCTTTATTTTCAAATACAATCCAGAGATTATAAGCACTAAGAAGGACTTCTCCACTGGGAGGCTTCAATGTGGGGCCCTGAGCAAAACAGCAGTAATTGAAAGACAAGGCCTAATTCCCCTTCTCCCAGCTGGGTCTAACCACGAGGCAGGGACATCAATCCAGCCCTTGAAGGAGGGAGGGCTGGCAGCACCTCGGGTCTGTTGTCAGAGGGAAGGGAGCCAAGCAAAGCTTTTACACCTCCTGGCCCTTTGCTCTCGACTTGGCTTAGGAAGAAAAAACAAAGCAGAGGGGCAAAGCTGTTAGAGAAGGAAGCTGAAAGGAACCTCTGACACAGCTTCGTGGCCTGCACAGATTCCCAGTATAAAACTGTGTTTTCACCTCATTTGGGTGTGCACAAACCTCATCCCAGGCACTTGCACCCACTTCATTCTACCCCTGGATGGCTCTGGGTCATGGGAAGGCTTCTCTGGGTTCTCCTTGCTGGGCAAACCTCACCTGTTTTCCACCTCAAGTGAATACAGAGCGAAAATGGGACAACAGCAGGCATGAGTTGCTGCCTGGACTGATGGATAGTCTCCAGGGCTTTTATTGGCTACTTGTAAGGAATTTACTGATTTCAACCAAAAACTCAGCTCACATCTACAGCTCCATCTGTTCTCCAAATCAGCCTTAACATACATACTCTCTGCCAGGGTTGGGGCAGCCACAGCCTCCCTGGGCAACCTGGACCAGTGTCTCACCACCCTCACAGCAAAATCTTCTGCCTGAGATCCCATCTCAATTCCCTCTTTCCATTTCTCCCTGTTACTCCTTGTCCTGTCCCTGCAACTCCTAACAAAAAGTTCGGCGTTCTTTTGTTCTTAGCTCCTAATGGTCTGAACCTGGAAAAAAACTAAAGTGGGGCAGATCTGCAGGGCTTACCCCACTGCATCAAGGTGTTCTCTCCTTTCCCTCCTCCTTCCCAGCCGTGTTTCCTTGCCTCTCTCAGGCCCCACTGCTGCTGTACCGTATCAAGCTCTGTACATATATTTAAATGTAATAAGATAGATTACAAGAATTGATTTTCCCCAGGGCTGGGTCGATAAGGCTGTATAAGCAGGGAATAGACAATGGATCAGGAAGAGCTGGCTGGAGCAGATTAATTAATGAGATGCAGCATGGAAACATCCAAGGAGCTGCAGCTCTTCTCAGCTCACCTGAGCCACTTGCCGAGTCTCTGGCGGCGGCGAAGGGCTCAGTGCCAACCCACCCAAACACAAATTTCTCTTGGAGTAATCACAGCAGTGACAGAGCTTTTGAAGATCCAAAGGGTACTTTGCCCTTAGTCTTTCAAGGAGAAATCACAGTGGGAAGTAAATAAACTTTTGAACAGCACAGCACTGACCTACCTAATCTTTATTGCGATCTAACGGGGGAAATAAAAACCTGCTGTAAATTCTGACTCACTTGTTATGTCCCTGAGATATTCAGCTCTTGGAAGCAATAGGGGAAAAGGGGGAAAAAGAGATGCTGCTTTCTGGCAGGATTGGGAAAAATGTGTTGGGTCATCTGTATGGACTATTATCTTTTTATTCGTGGGATCATGAAGGTTGGAAAAGAAGTTTATCATCAAGTCCAACTGTCAACCCACAACCACCCCCACATTCACCACTAAACCATGTCCTCAGTGCCACATCCACATGTGTTTTGAACTCTTCCAGGGATGCTGAATCCATCATTGCCCTGGGCAGCCTGGGCCAGGGATGGACATCACTTTCCACGAAGAAATTTTCCCAATGTCCAGTCTTAACCTCCTCTGGTGCCACTTGAGGCTGTTTTAAAGCTTAGCCCAAACCAACTCTGTGGTGTAATTTCAAGCTCAGGTCAGATTTCAGGGCAGGTTTGACAAGCTCAATGAGGACACAGAAGAACCAGAGCTGGGTTTCCACACTGGCTGTGATTTAGCAGCTCAGTCACCGAGCAGGAAGATTTTCCTAACAGGTTGTTTGACCTTTTCATTACTATTATTTATGGGCCAGTAATGTGCAGCATGTTCTAAGCTCTGAAATGAGCACTGTGGGTGAGAGGTTGATATTTTAAGGGAACTTTCTTCTGCTTCAAGTTTATTATCACCTAACGTAGTGCTGTCGACATCTGACATTTATAGACTCTGCTTAACCTCTGCTAATCCCTCAACGTTTTGCAAATGAAGGAGCCACATGCTCAGCTGCTGAAGTTTTCATACCTGTACTGATAGCACCAGAGACATCCTAATTGACACCAGATGGCTCTATGTGGCCAAGCAAGGTAATGTCCTTCCTCAGAACAACTGATTTATCCATAGGAAACAAACTTTGAGACACTTAGCTGCTTCTTTATGACTTTGCTTGAACTCCAGGAGGCCTGGAGACCTTCAGACTTTGCCTGTTTCTTCCAACTTTATTTTTCCTGATCAATTTATCACCATTTCCTCTCCCTCCTTCATATCCTTAGAGAGCCACAGCAGCTCAACACAGCTACAATCATCAAATCATTGAATCACGGAGTGGTTTGGGTTGGAAGGACCTTAAAGATCATCCAGTCCCACCCCCTGCCATGGGCAGGGACACCTCCCACCAACCCAGATTGTTCCAAGCCCCATCCAATCTGGCCTTGAATGTATCTCTGAAATTTTTGCCTCCAGAAGGTTTATGCCCTAGGAATGGAGACTGCTCTAGGAACCAACTGTTTATGTTTGGTGATGGGTTCAAACCAAGAAAAAAATATTCTTATATCCTGGGAATTGTTGGCTATGAACTTGCAGTGCAGTTTGATGTCCTGAGACATTTAATTCATGAAACATCAGGATAGTGTTTGTTCAAGTTGTGATGTGAAAACAGCTCTATATTACAGGACACCAGAGCAAGGGGAAATGGTTGTAAACTGCCAGAGGGCAGGGCCAGATGGGATATTGGGAAGGAATTCCTGTCTGGGAGGTGCTGAGGCACTGGCACAGGTTGCCCAGAGCAGCTGTGGCTGCTCCATCCCTGGGAGTGTTCCAGGCCAGGCTGGATGGGGCTTGGAGCAAGAAAACTCTGGGGTGGGTTTACAGTTACATTTGCTACCTAGAGGAAAGTAACACCAGCTCCATTTCTAGAGAAAAAGCACAGAAAGAATGGAAAACACTGAGATCCCCTGTTATCCCTCTCTATCAAGAATCCTGCCTGTGGAAGAGATCCCAATTCCAGCTCCTGGTTTCCCCTCTTCGCAGATGAAGCATCACAAGAACTGTGGCCTCTCAGCACCTCAGGAGCATTTGTTTGGCTCTGCATTGTGAATCCTTCGCTGAGTCATGGAGATAAACTCCAGAGGTTAAGGAATCAAGGTCCTAAAGGCATTTCAAGGCTCACAACTGAGTGGAAGTCAATATTCCAAAAGGAGCACAGAAACAGGGAGGATGGGGAAGAGAGAACAATGTGTCCCAGGACACATCTCTTGAAGCCAAAATATAATGGCCCATTGACACAGCTCACACAGATTTCACACAAGGACACAGTTTTCAGACATGGATTAGAATTTCCTTCTTCAGCCTCTCCCTGTCAGGCAGATTTTTTTGCCTCCTTTTTGCTCTTTTCTTTGTCCTTCCTCTATTGTAAACCCCTTTGCAAAGGATGGACCAGGGGCAGACACTCAGCAATGCCTTGCAAACACCCAGTGCAGAGGAAACATTCCATTCCTCTGTTCCTGATCCCTGTTTGTGTGCTCAGGGATGACATCCTCTCTCTGAGCTGCAGCACCACGCTGGGAACTCACCTGGGGTGAATTTCTGTCACTGCCCCAAGCTGTCTGAGACATCACAGGTTATGTCTCCTGTCTTGTCAGCCTGACCTACACCCTCCAGAGGTGGATGCACAATCTTCCTGTAGATCCTGAAGGTTTCATTTGTCCCTGATGCTTTTACATCACCCTAGTTATTAGGGCACTGTGTTGTCCTTATTTCCCTCAGCCACAGGTTTGCTCTTGGCATCTTTCCATTCTTTCACCACTTGCTGTTAGGATGTGCCATGGACACTGTGTAGAGCACTGGATTCCTGGTCTTGGGAAGAATAAGGTGGAGCTAGAAAAGGTTAAGGGAGGGTTGACAAGCAGTGGGATGAATTCCACAGCAGGGATGGTCATCTAGGCTCCATGAGCTCTGTGTCTAGGGAAATGGGGAAAAAACACGGAAAAAGGGAGGATTATAACAGAGACCTGTAAAAAGGTATAGGTCATGGAGGAAGTGAACAGGACACAGTTGTTCACTGACTCTTTCAAGCCAAGAACTGAAGGACATCAGTGGGATGAGGAGGTTCAGGGCAGAGGAGGAAATGCTTCACGTGGGGCACAGTTAAATTCCAGTGCTGAGATTTCCCTGGAGCTCAGGAAAGCCTGAGTGGATACACCCACCAAAGGTTATTGAATGCTAAAATGTCAATCCAGGCTTTCAAAATTCATTATCTGCAAATTTCTGAGAGTACCAAGGAAGTCTCTTTGGGTGTTTACTCTTCCAAGCAGGATATGAACAAGATACACCTTGAGCTTGAGTTGGAATATTCTTATGCTCCTGTCTATGCACTTGCAAAGTTCACGGCCTTAAATGAGTAGGAAGAGGTCAAGCCCAACCTTTTTTTCTTTTTTTTTTGCAGTGGAATGATCCAATTTTCCCCATTTTTCTGTGGCTGCTATAAAGCAGAGACCTGGCAATTGAGATACATTTCCTCTGGAAGCAAAAATCACAACTCGTGGCATAAACTGGAGTAACAGGACCACTGGGATGTCTTCTGAGTGGGGATTGTCAGAGCACATTTGCTGCAGACCTCAGGTTCCTGATGTAATGTGTTCCTCTGTCCTGGAGATGCTTCATTTGTCTTTTCCTCCCAAAGGTGATTTTACTTGGTGTTTTCATTCTGGGTTCTGAAAGCAAATGGTGGTAGCATGAGATGAAATTTAGCAGCAGTGAATCCATTCTGGGGATGTTCTGACTAAATTAGTGACTCCCCAACTGCAACTGCAAATGGAAAAATGAAATAGATGCTAAGAGCTGTGTTTTATTTTATTTATTTTACTACCTTGCCTGACTAAGTGCCTTGACATATTGCTGCATGTTCCCAGCATGTAACATGAGGGTAACACAGTCTGCTGGGTTGGATCACATCAGCCTTGGTTAGACTGGTATCAAACATGACATGTTAGACACAGAGCACTTTGTCAGGCAGTGCAGAGCTTCACTTTGCACACAGACACAGACACAGTTGGGCCAGGCCACACTCTCAGTGGTTATGGTATCAACACCTTGGGAGGTATCCAGGGCTCCATATTAAACCAGACAGGCTGGGAAGTCAGTCTTTGGTTTCTGCAGAGATCCTGTGAGGAGAGGCTGAGGGAGCTGGGGTTTTCAGCCTGGAGAAGAGGAGGCTCAGGGTGACCTTATCACTCTCTACAGCTCCCCGACAGGAGGTTGGAGCCAGGTGGGATCAGGCTCTGCTTGAGGGGAACAGTGACAGGAGGAGAGGACACAGCCTCAAACTGCACCAGGGGAGGTTTAGGTTAGACATTAGGAAGAATTTCCTTCCAGAAAGGGTGATCAGACACTGGAATGTGCTGCCCAGGGAGGTGGTGGAGTCACCATCCCTGTGGGTGTTTAAGGACAGACTGGATGTGGCACTCAGTGCCATGGTCTGGTTGCCATGGTGGTGTTAGGTCATGGCTTGGACTTGATGATCTCAGAGGTCTTTTCCAACCTGATTGATTCTGTGATTCTGTGTGATTCACCTAGCTTAAGCTTCTGCTCAGCATTGAGCTTGGAGCAGCCAATTGTCCTGGAGACAAGTCAGCCAATGGAAATCATAGAATCCCCAAAATAATTGGGTGGGAAGGAACCTTAAAGATCACCCAGTCCCACCAGCCCAGGTTGCTCCAAGCCCCATCCAACCTGACCTGGAACACTCCCAGGGATGGAGCAGCCACAGCTACTCTGGACAACATGTGCCACTGCCTCAGCACCCTCTGAGTAAAGAATTTGTCCCTAACATCTCATCTAAACCTCTCCTCTTTGAGCTTAAAACCATTGCCCCTTGTCCTGTCACACTCTGACTATATACAATCTCCCTCTCCCTCCTTTTTATAAGCCTTACAGTACTGGGAGGCTGCAAAGACAACCCCCTGGAGCCTTTGCCTCTCCAGGCTGAACACTCCCAGCTCTCCCAGCCTGGCTTTGTAGCTATATACATGTGTAAATACTCACCTCAATGAGCTCTTCACTATTTGGATCTAGAGTATTATCAAATAAGATACCTAACCCAGCAATCCCCTGGCTCAGGATCAATGGAACAAACAGGAATGCTCTTGGTTTTCCTCCTCCCTCTCCTCATTTCATCCCATTTGTTGTACCACTGTGATTCTGTGTGTTTTAACTGCTTGGTTGCTGCTGAAATTTCCATGCCCAGTGCACCTGCTGTTCCACTGAATATATCAAGCCTGTCCATGTAGAGCTCACCTGTTGTGCTGCCCTAATGGCAACAGGATAGCACTGACACTTTGGAGCCAATCCAGCTGTTCCTGGGGTGCCCCTGGAATGATGTCTTTGATGGGTAGATATGCTGGAGAAGTTGGATACCAAAAAAAACCAAAAACAAAAGGCAGAACTGCAGATTAAAATGGTTGCAAGGCAGATTGTCTCAGTAACAGCATCACTGCTTAAATTACCCACTGGTGGAAGCAGCAAACACAGTTCTGGGAGCCACATGGACCAGGTGGAATTAAGGAGGAAACACCTCCTACACTCAGAGATAAGTGACTGTGTCAGGATGGAGTGAGTGGAGAAGCAACTGCTTTCTGCCAGGTGACACTGGAAATTATTACTACTGTTTGTCACTCTACAAGTTAGAAAACAAATTACAGAGTGTTCTGTAGAAAAGAGATGTACCTTACCCGAAATAGATGCACCTTACAATGGAATTAGACACTGGAATGTGCTGCCCAGGGAGGTGGTACAGTCACCCTCCCTGGAGGGGTTTAAGGAGAGACTGGACTTAGTGCCATGATCTGGTTGCCATGGTGGTGTTAGCTCATGGGTTAGACTTGTTGATCTCAGAAGTCTTTTCCAACCTGATTGACTCTGGGATTCTGTGAAATCAACAATCCATTACAGGATGGAATTTCCCTGGCTGAGAATACCAAGCAAAAGCAGAAAATTAAGCATGTATTAATCTGCTCTATAGCCTTTGACCTCCTCAGGAACCATAAAAACCAAGTGAAGCATCTCAGCATGTCTAAAGGGTCTGGGAAATACAGGACACAGAGCACGATGCTTACAACTCCTTAGTAATAGCATCCCAGAATGGTTTGGGTGGAAAAGACCTTAAAGATTATCCAGTTCCAAGTCTTTCCATGGGCAGGGACACCTCCCACCAGCCCAGGTTGCTCCAAGCCCCATCCAACCTGGCCTGGAACACTCCCAGGGAGGGAGCAGCCACAGCTGCTCTGGGCACCCTGTGCCAGTGCCTCACCAGTCACTCAGCATCATTTGTGTATCTCAACACACTTTGCTCCAGGAACATCACTTGCCTTGTCATCAGTGCCACGAGAGCAAAATTTTAGGGATTGATGAAGCGGAGACAGACAGAGGCATATTGATTTAGGAAAGGTGGGAAGGTAATTTAGCTGTCAGGATAAATAAGGGAGGGGTGGATTTTTGCAGCATTAAGGAGAATAGGAGAGAAAAGAGAAGTCAAACGTGATCTTCGGTTCCATCAGCCAGAAGGCAGGAAAAAGAATGGTGTTATTTAGTGTTTTAGTTAACAGAGGTAATAGAGAGAGTTGAGAGGAAAGTGAGTCCTTTGGGAAGCTGGAGCTGAATTCCACAGTTTCTGAAGTGCCCCAGTGGAAATTCACATAAAGTTGTAAACAACTGCAGATGAGTGGAAGGTGGAAATGAATGATGGAATAAACATGACCTTGACTGTGAAATGAGGTCTGGCAAAGCAGATAAATAAGTCTCCTAATTTGTGCTCCCCAGATGAAATGATATGCAAATTGAGACCTCAGAAAGATGGTGGAAGATGCAAATCAGGTTTGGACTGGAGATCAGCAGACGGAGCCCTGCAAGCCATGGATGTCCAGGAGAGTTTCAAACCTGCCCTAGCCTCAAACTACCAACTTGATGGGTAAAAAAACCCAGAGGATTCCAAAACACAGGAAAAAACTGGGAGGAAGAAGGAGATACCTGTGGACAGAGAAACACTCAGAGAGCATCCAGAGAGGTGCCAGTGCCACCAAGTCACAGAAGCCAAGAGAAAGTAACAACTCAGCAAGAAAGATCATGATGGAGAATGAAATCGAAGCAAAGTTTTGGCCACTTGCTCAGGTAGGAATCATTCCAAAGGGGTTTTCATGGAGACAGATGATACTGAGTGGAAGTAAATAAATGGAGAGAGGGGAAAAAAATGAATGCAAGAGAGGTACATAGATAAAAGGAAGAGGAGAGATGGGACAATAACTGGGAAGACAGACGAAACAAGGAGGGTGTTTTTTTGTGGAGGCAAGAGAGGTGTGGAGAGGGGAATTAAAGCAGGAGGGGGAGAAGGAAATGTCTGTGGAGCAGATGAGGGTTGTTTGGGATGTGAGTCCTGACCCTGAGACTGCTCCAGGTGAACAACCACATCTCTGCCTTTCTCAGCCAGGATTGTCCTTGTTTGGCTCTGTAATGGCAATTCCAGCAGTCAGCATGGACAATATTCATTTCACCCCATCCCTTCCAGAAGCTGGTAGGAACTTTCAGGCAGAGAAGTGCCACGTGGTGGCTTCCAGCTGGAGAACTTTGGGCTGGGGCATGGCCAGGGTTGAGATGTAAAGGGAGGAGGATTCCACCCTTACATCCCATTATCTGCTCTGTGATTAAGCCTAAGTGCCAGGAATCATAGACTCATGAAATCACAGCCTGGTTTGGGTTGGAAGAGACTCTCAAGATCATCTTGTTCCTGCTGTGGGCAGGGACACCTTCCACCAGGAGAGGTGCTCAGGGCCCCTAAGGGAACACACCATTTAGCCAGGGCTGCCCTGCCCAAACTTAGCAGCAAAGTGCTAAATTGCTGTGATTTAGCTGCAATCACCTCTATATCTGACTAAAAAACACACAATTATAACTGCTCCTCTGTGTGTCTTTCCACGTTCATTTGCGAGAACTATGACAGATGATAAACTCCACCAACATCCCCCCAAGCCCAGAGGGTTTAATGAAGAATTAAGGAGATTGTAAGTGCAGAGCTGAAATAATAGGGAGGAAATTGAATTATTCCAGCCGTATTAAATGCATATATTGTGGAGCATTTCTGCCAAAATGCCTTTGCTAACCCGTGGTGTGAAATACAGCCTGTTCTCACGTGGGGGCATTAAACAAAGCTACAGTACAACAGCTCTGAAGAGAAAGGAAAGGCATCAGGATGAAAAAGCACTCCTGGTGTCTGCTTCTATCAGCCCTAAATTGTCTCACAGATGTTTCCAGCTCCATTAGGTGGAAGAGTGGGTAATTTATAGAAGTCATTTTTAACAGTTTGATTGTTGGTGTATATTTGCTGAATTGATTGGCTGGGGAGACAGAGCTTTATTTTTATAAGAGCAATAACATCCTGTGCAGATTACTGCTCCATTTATCCCTGATGTTAACGGTGCTAGCCAGCAACTCTCCATTTATATTAGGCTGTTATTTCTTAATTATCAGCTTAATTGGAGGGAAGAGAAGAGGCCAAGATGCATGAGATTGGCTGGGCTGGACAAGAAGGCACAGAGCAAAGGGTTTGGTGCTTTCTCTTTGGATCTGCTCCCAGTTCTGGCTGAGGTCAGTGGGATTTAAACACTCAGGCTTGGGCTTTCTGATTTTATGGAAGTTTGGTAATCCTGTGTAGGAGAGAGTGACAGTTTCCACTGAAATCAATGGGAGTTTGGTTAGGGACGAGACTTAGTCCGAACACTCCCATTTTTGTATCCAGTGATGCTGGAGATGATCATCCTGGAAAGGAATGAGCTTCCTATTCAAAATCAGATCTTTGACAGGCACATGGGGGTCACAAAACAGAATCAATCAGGTTAGGAAAGACCTCTGAGATCAAGTCCAAGCCATGACCTAACACCACCATGGCAACCAGACCATGGCACTGAGTGCCATGTCCAGTCTGTCCTTAAACCTCCAGGGATGGTGACTGCACCACCTCCCTGGTCAGCTTATTCCAATATCTAATCACCCTTTCTGTGAAGAAATTCTTCCTCATGTCCAACCAAACCTCCCCTGGCACAGCTTAAGACTATGTCCTCTCATCCTGTTATGGAATGGTCATGGATGGCCAGACCAGTGGCTGTGTAATTCCAAGTTTCTTCCACTCAGACAGCAGGTGACAACACTCAGTCATAGAGTCACAGATGGTTTGGGTTGGAAGGGAACTTAAAGCTTATCCAGTTCCTTCCATGGGCAGGGACACCTCCCACCAGCCCAGGTGGCTCCAAGCCCCATCCAACCTGGCCTGGAACACTCCCAGGGATGGAGCAGCCACAGCTGCTCTGGGCAACCTGTGCCAGTGTCTCAGCACCTCCCAGCCAGGAATTCCTTCCCAATAATCAGTTTGAAGTCATTCCCCCTTGTCCTGTCCCTCTGTGCCTTGTCCAAAGTCTCTATCCCATTTATGTCCCACTCTTCATTCTCTTTCACCATTTCCTCACGGGTTGCCCTGTTACATGTTGGGATTTTAATCCCTTCAGAGTTTCTAATTAACCCTTAGGCTGTTTGGGGATAGTTGGGAGCAGGATCAGAGACTTGGGCTGTGTGGTTTTTTATAAGCATCTATTCTGTATGTGTGAAAAAGAAGTGTCCACATCCCATAAATGTCACCAAGCCCAGCAGGGCTTACAGTGACATCAGTGTCTTGGCTACACACAGACACAGGTCCCCTGGAGTTTATCAGTGCAGATCAGCCCAGTCTCCATTCAGCTGCTAATCCGAGCCTTGTAAGTGATACTCAAATCCAATTTATTAAAACCACATTTGTTTTTTAAGCCCCCTGGATTCCTGATTAATTTCCAGCCCTGTGGGTTATTTAATGCTGGAGGTTTCATTGTCATTTCTGATTTTCCACCCAATGCTTGATTGATAGAAGCTATTGTGAGCCTGTGCTTTGAGCACATCGTCCTTGTCAAACAGCAACGTGCAGCTTATTGATGAAAAGTCAGTTTGCCTTTTAGATATGGCAACATCACCCTGCAAAGCTTGAGGACCATGTGCTGAGCATATGCCCAAGTGAAGGAGGGAGTGGTAAATTACACCAGGGAAGTTTTAATATCGGAGAGGAGTTCCTGTGCCAGTTGAATAGCTAAATTCAGCTGGTGCAACACACCCCAGCAAGCCATGACTCACATGTTAATCACTCTGAGATGCTCTTTTCCTCTTCATGCTGCTGCTAAACGGTACAAAATCAAGTGTCTTGTAGCAAGAGTGCAAATCAATGGGAAATTAAATTAGCCTTTGTTTGGAGGGCACTTGGGATTTGTGTGGGGTTTGTTAGCTGCCCCCAGCAATGGCTTTACAAATCACAGGGCAGAGAGGAAAAGAAGGCTCTGCCTCACCCTAACCTT
Source organism: Acanthisitta chloris (assembly GCF_000695815.1). NCBI lineage: Eukaryota > Metazoa > Chordata > Aves > Passeriformes > Acanthisittidae > Acanthisitta > Acanthisitta chloris. The sequence continues at coordinate 27,843 of NW_008651428.1, forward strand.
TATCCCTCTGCTGCCTGTGGGATTTGGGAAAAGAAGGCTCTGCCTCACCCTTTACTTTATCCCTCTGCTGCCTGTGGGATTTCACCCCATGCCAAACCATCTCCTGTGCCTCCTGATTGCCAAATCCCACTGTGTTCTCTCTCCTCTGCTCAGAGGTGGTGCAGGTGAAGAGGATGCAAATTGCTTCTTACAGGAGCAGGGAGAGCTTCAAGCATGAAAACCAGAAGTGACAGTGTCTCTTTGCTTCTGCTGAGGTAACCTCACAACTCCACCATGGGCTGTGACACTGATGTAACTCATGGAGCTGCAAATACAGAGGTCAGACAAGCTGGGAGTGGAGCTACAGTCCAAAGGAAGAGGTTTCTCATGTCCTGTGATGCTTTTTGAGAGCAGAGGAGTCACCTCTGAATATCAATCACAGAATCACAGACTCAGTTAGGTTGGCAAAGACCTCTGAGATCATTGAATCCAACCTTCACAGCTCCTCCAGCTAATGATACACGAGCCACAAAAGTAAATATTTCCCTTTTCTCCTCTTGTTAAGGATAAAGATAATATCTTCTCACTCTAATCCCACAGAATCGAGTGTAGGACAGGCAGCACCAAGGTGGAGCACAGGAATTAAGTTCTGTGTGTCAGAATTGGGGTTTAGCTCCTGTGTGGAGATCTTGAACTTTCCCTCATGAATAGGTCAGACTTGATGGCCTCAGAGGTCTTTTCCAACCTTAATGATTATGTGAATCACCTCCTTTCTCCTTTCCACAGCTGCTTTAAGCTGTGACAGAAAGTTGTATAAATCTCTTGCTAAAGTCCATGATTTTCCCCGTGCTGGTAAAGGCAGAACATTAATTACCTGAAATTGTCTCCGCTCCACTGAGGCACAGCATTTCCCTCCAGCATAGCTGATTTTCCAGGATGAAAGTGATTCCAGCACATGCTTTGCTTTCCTCTTTACTGTTACCCACACTCCTTAAAACATCCCCCACACCCCTCAGCACAAAACCCCCAAACTTTTAGATTAATCAAGAGATAAATTGCACTCCTGGGAGAGAAAAAAATTCTCCATGCCTCAAAAAAAAACCCAACTCCACACTCGCTACTGTGCTGCAGTCCAGCTCCTCAGCTGCCACAGGCATGCAGTGAGCTGAGACCCACCAGACTGGCCCCTTTGAAAGTGAGACACAGCAATGCATCAAACATGCAAATCTGCTCTGGATCTGCAGCTTCTGTCGAGGAGCTTTGCCCAGGGGAGCTGAGCAGCTGCTTGCCACAGCCTTTGATAGTTTTAGCATGGAGAAGCTATTATTCATACACACACACACACAGGCTGAGCTGAGGATTAATGTGGCTTCAGAGCTGTGCAAGGATATTCCAATCTGTTCCAAACCAGGGAGGAATCACCAGCTCAAGTAACAGGGGAGGATTGGAGTCAGTTTTTGAGAGGAGGAGCAAAGCTTGATGCCACTTCCCAGTGCCACTTCCTGCTGGATGGATCACAGAGTAATGTTGGTTGGGAAAAACCTCTAAGATCATCAAGTCCAACCATTCCTAGCACTGCCAGGGCCACCACTGACCATGTCCCCAAGTGCCACGTCCACATGGCTGTGAGATCCCTCCAGGGATGGTGATCCAACACTGCCTGTCCTGTGCCTGCTACTCTCTGAGTGAAGAGATTGTTCCCAATATCCAATCAAAATTCTCCTGATCCCTCAACCTTCCACATGTTTTCTCACCCAAGGCACCTTCAGGAGTGCCTCAGACCTTAGCAGAAACACATCTGCACCACAACAGAGCTGCAGTGTGTCTATCCAGGTACAGAGCTTGTGCCCAGGGATAACAGAGAGACATCTAGAGATAACAGTCTTCACACCTCATGGTCTACTGGAGTATCTCCAAGTTTCACCCATGTATTCTTGTCCCTTGCATGATTACCAAAATTTGACAAACGGACACCAGCAAAGCAGAAGGAATCAGGGAATGGTTGAGGTGGGAAGGGACCTCTGGAGGTCACCTGCTCCAAGCCCAGGATGTGAAGTCATGAAGGATTATTGGAAGTCTTTGGGTGAGCAGATGATTACATCCTCATGTCCTTAGTCACACTAATGTGAAAGTCACACTAATGTGCTCTGCTGTCCTCAAATATGTCTCAAATAATCATAGAATTATAGATTTATAGAATTTTAGGGGGTGGAATGGAGCTCAGAGCTCATCCAGCTCCAACCCCCTGCCCTGGGCAGGGACACCTCCCACCAGAGCAGGTTGCTCAAGGCTTCAGCCAACCTGGAATGAAACACTGCCAGGGTTGGGGCAGCCACAGCTCCCTGGGCAACCTGGGCCAGTGTCTCACCACCCTCACAGCAAAAACTTCTGCCTGAGATCTCATCTCAATTTCCCTCTTTCCATTTCTCCCCATTGCTCCTTGTCCTGTCCCTGCAGTTCCTCTGCAGCTTCCCTGGAGTCCCTTCAGCTCCTGCAGGTTGCTCTGAGCTCTCCACACAACCTTCTCTTCTCCAGGCTGAGCAGCCCCAACTCTCTCAGCCTGTCCTCGTAGGGAAGGTGCTCCAGTCTCTGCTCAGCTCTGTGGCCTCCTCTGGCCTTGCCCCAACAGTTCTACGTCCTTGTGCTGTTGGGGACACCAGAGCTGTGCAGCACTCCAGGAGGGATGTAATCAGTGTTCACAGCAAGCCTCAGGGATGGAGAAGTATCTTTGGATATGCAGCACTTGAGGAGAGTGTGAGACCCTCAGAGCACAAGTAGGAATACATTTCAAAAACCTCTAGGGTCATCTAGCCTTGGGTCCTTCCTGAGCAGGCCAAGGCTGGGATCTTCCTGGAAAAGCTTTTTGCCATTGTGATGCTTCTCTTTAAATTCATCAATAAAACCCTATTTATTTGATCATCCAAATTTCCCTGAAATCCTGATTTCCCCAGAGCATCTTGCTAAGAGTGCAAAACTAAAGGGAAAAAAAAAAGGAACAAGAAAGGAGAAAGCACAAGTTCTTTTCTCTTTAATGAGTTCATTTGCTGGTGTTCAACTTACAGATTTGCTATTAATGTTAAATTAGCTGCTTAAATTAGCTAATTATGGAAAATGTGTACAATGCACTCCATTTGGGACAACTGGCAAGGAAGAGCTGCTCAGCTAAACTGGTGAAGGAGCTGCTTTTTGAGGCAAATAAACTAGAAATGCAGGAAACATTCACTGAGTGGTCTCTGTTCAATATCCTGAGGATCCAGTGTCCAGGATCTGAGCAGCCTGGGCTGGTGGGAGGTGTCTCTGCCCATGTCAAAGGGGTTGGAACTAGGTGATCTCTGAGGTCCTTCCAACAGAAACCATCCTGTTCTGCTGTGGGTGTGTGAGGAGTGAACAGGCCATGAGGTTTTGAGGGAGCTGGTTTAATATGCTATGTATTTGTGCATTTTAAAATGCAAAGCTACAGATTGTGTCTATGTCTGCACTTACTCCACACATGTCAGTGAATGGGAGAGTCCCTGGTGTCATGGCACTCTTGGAAATTCTGGATTGTCCTCCTGCCTCTGCAACCACACTGTGGTTTGAACTTGGGAAAGTCATGGAATCATAGCTTCATTAGGCTGGAAGAGACCTCTGAGATCATCAAGTCCAACCTTCAACCTAACACCTCCATGAACCTAAATCATAGTCCCAAGTGCCACATCTGCTTGGTTTTTGAACACTTCCAGGGATGTGACTCCACCACTGCCCTGAGCAGCTGTGCCAGGGCTGGGCAACTCTTTCAGGGAAGAAAATTTCCATATCCATATCCAACCTGAACCTCCCCTGGCACAGCTTGAGGTGTTTCCCTTGTTCCCTGGGAGCAGAGCCTGACCCCACCTGGCTGCACCTCCTGGCAATGAATGTGGTGTTATGTGGGGTAAATTGGTCTCCTAAAGCTCATCCAGTTCCCTCAGAAGTAGGGCAAAGAGTATTGACAGAGCAGCTGGAAAGGGTTTTAGGTTAGGCAAGTGGAGCCAAATGCAAGTTGATGTAATTCTTGGAGTCAACATGCTGATCAAAGTGACTCACTGTATCCCTCTGTGCCTTTTGCGTTCAGGCACGATACAGAAATTTCTCTGACTGGCATTTGTTGACATTTTAGCATAAATTTACACTTTTTCATGCCTGTGAATGCCAGGAAATCTCATTAAAAACCAATATTGATACACCGTTGTGGCCCCTTGCTCAGGAGGCAGATTCAATTTCTCCTCATTGCTGTACCCTGTTGAGCAAACATATGTCATGGCCTTTGGATCTGCTACTGGCAGATGTCTAATTGACCTGAATAAATTTCCAGCACATCCCAGAATGGGTCACTAGAAGGTCTTAGAATCCCCTACCAAATTTGAATCAAAACTAATGAGATTAACAAGTGAATGCAGAGATGAGTTCTGTGATGCAGAAAATGCTTTGCAGCTAGAACCACAGGTGATTCATTCCCACCCAGTTTGCTCTTCCTGGAGCTCCAGAGGACTTTACTGGCTGTGTGGCAGGGAAGAGGTTGAAGCAGAGACCATTTGAGAAGTAGTCCAGGTGGACATTATCCCAGCAAAGAGCATGGACGTTTCTCTCTGCAGAGGGAATGTCCTAGATAGGAAGGAGGTACTAGAGCTGTTGTGAAATGGAACTTCATCAAAGATCTGAACCAGAAAGCCACTAAACCCTGCAGGACAGAAATGAGCTGTCTGTCCTTGGAGGAGAGCCAGAACCTGACAGAACCCAAGGGATCCTTTGACTTGGGCTTCCTCTTGCAGGAATGATGGGATGTGTCCTCCAGTTCTGAATGTCTGAATCCAGATTTATCTGGGACATGTATTTAACCATCTGTAAAAGAGCTTTAACATCAGATGTGGTAGAAAATCCTCTGATGCTGTTGTGTAAGTGGATCCTGTGCATGAGAAGAAAGATGGGTGAAGGCAAGATTTTCAGCTGCATCCTCAGGAATCAGACAAAGCAGCACTGTGCAGTGCATTTGGTTTTTACAGCCCTCACAGAAGTCCTGGGAGACACCCCCAGCTCTGGCAATTTGTGTTAGGCAGTAAGACTTTGTGGAGGCCTCAGTGCAGGCAGTGTGAGGTTTCCCCAAAGCTGCATGAGTGCAATCTTCAGCTCTTCTGTGAGAGTCCTGGTGAGACACTGTCCCAGGTTGCCCAGGGAGGCTGTGGCTGCCCCAACCCTGGCAGTGTTTCATTCCAGGCTGGATGAGCCTTGAGCAACCTGCTCTGGTGGGAGGTGTCACTGCCCAGGGCAGGGGTTGGGGCTGGATCATCTCTGAACTCCATTCCAACCCCTAAAACTCTATAACTCTATGATATTTGTAGTGATAAATAATACAGGAATATAGGAAATGATGAGCCTGAGTGTGTGGGCCTGGGGCATCACAGCACCTTTGCACCACCTCCCTCTCATTGCAGCCATCAGCTGCAGATCATTCAGCCCAGACTGATGCTTCTTCTCACTGCAACTCCTGCGTGTGCCAGCAGAGTACTAACAGGCTCAGAACACATTTGCTACTTGCCTTGAAGAGGTTACAGTCCCTGTCAGTAAGTCAAGGGACAAGTCTGGATTTCTGGAAGGTGCTCTAAGGGCAATGCTTCTCTTGTTGCCACATCCCATCCCTGACACCTTGGGGCTTGCTACAGCTAATGGGATCTTAGGAAAACAGTAACTCAGCATGTTCAGCATAACCTTCATTCATTGAACTCACAAAAATCATAGAATCAAGGAATATCTTGGGTTGGAAGGACTTTAAAGATCATCTACTCCCTGCCATGGGCAGGGACACCTCCCACCAGCCCAGGTTGCTCCAAGCCTCATCCAGCCTGGCCTGGAACACTCCCAGGGATGGAACAGCCACATCAAATCTCAGTTTCTCTGAGACCTGATGATCCTCGTGGGTCCCTTCCAACTCTGAATGTTCTGTGATTCTGTGAAGATGAAATGGCCTTTGAGCCTGCTGGGAAAATTTACCTCCACTTTGGACCACAAAGCTTAGGAGCTGAATGTGCCTTTGGGAAATTCAATCAAATCCTTTTTTTTTTGTCATGGCTTTCGAAGCACAAGGTAAAATTGGGAATCTGCCAGGAATCTGCCAGGCCTGAGCAGGGAAGTCAGGAGCTGGGAGCAGGTAAAGCACAGGAGGGCAGAGCACAGGATGTGTGTTCTCTGTCCCCTGCATTATAGCTGCATTAGCTGTGCCAATCCAACAGAGGTACTTGGAGTGCTGATGCTGTACGTGGATTCAGCAGAGCCCATCGCATATCCAAAGGCTCAGGAGAGATGTCCCAGCAAGACAGTGATGTAATAACGACAAGAAAATGTATTTTCCAAACTATAGGCCCTTAGCTAAACTGTGTGCACCAGGGGATCTCTCTGCAGAAAGCTTCACTTATTACTTTCCTAAAATCCTTATTACTTTTCTAGCTCTATAAAACCTGAGTAATTACTGTCTTCAATTACCTCTTGGCGCTGACTTGATTAATGTCCTTTACACCCATTACTTCTTGAACTGTTGGAGAGAAAAGATGATCTGGGTCAACCCTAGAAAGGACTTTTTCAATGCCTTGTTAGCTGAAAAGTTGTGTTTTCAGGGAAGGGTGAGCACTTGATTGCTCTGAGGAGGTGGAATGGATGGGCTGGTGGAAGCCAAAGCTGCCCTCTCAATGGCCCAAATTTTGGTGATCCAGTGGATTCAAAGTGGTTGGTTCTCTCCCTTCCCCTGCAGACACTCTGGCTCTGAAGCCCTGGGGTGGAGACTGCAGAGATGGCACTAAGTGGAAGGATCAATGGTTGTCTATTCTGGCTTTAATAATTAAAGTTATTGAGCCATTATGTCTTGGATCAACAAACAGGGCTAACAGGTCACTCCTCCTGGCCTTGTAAATTGATTGGTTTTCTACAGACAATATTAGGGTCAGGGGGTTTGCCTGACCTGCTCTCCTAGGGCTTGGTATAAACTACTGCTGATTGGGACCATCTGGCCATGGTTTGGCTCGGGCCATTTGTTATTCCCAGCAGGAAAATCCCTCTCTCCTCCAGCAGGAGTGAGTGGTGTGTTGGTACAGAGTTTTCACCTCCCTTGAGCAGGAGCCTGCACTGTGGAATGGGACAGCAGGAAGGATTTCCTCCTCCTAGAGTTGAGTGTGAGTATCAGGATCTGATATCTCGTGATAACCCTGAATTCTGCCTTCTGGTAAAGGTAATTTTGGAACCTGAGTGCTGTGAATAGCTGGGAAAATGCTTTGGGAAACTCTCAGCTGTTCATCTCCTGCCTCAGCATCAATGCTGAGGCAAACACAGGAATTTCTTGAACTGTCAGGGAGTGACTGGAAGTGGATAGAAGGCAGTTGGGAGAACACCTTGGCCATTTGACCATGGAGATGTTCCTAAATGACTCAGCTCATCCTGTGGAATCTCCCTCTGCCACTTGGCCCCTTACCTGGCCCTGCAGGTATTTGCCCAGTTGCTGGGAGGGGAAAGCTAAACCAAACTCCTAAAAGAGGAGGATTAGTTCTCCTGGGGGGCTTCTGGCTCCTTCCCTCAACACAGCAGGGAGTGATCCATGGATCACTTCCAATCCAGGTTGAGCCTTTCCCTCACTTCTCAGTCTTCCTTATAAAATCAGCCAAGCAGTTATCCTAACTTCCTGCTCCAGGCTGTTTTGGAGAATCCATCCCTTCTCCAAAGGTTTCCACACTGCTGGCCACTTGCTGCAGCTCCAGGGCCCCACGTGTCCTGTGTGCTACAGCCACACATGGATACCTCCAGCTGTGGATCCTGCTGTTTGCTGCCAGCTGGTTTTTGGAGTCACCAGAGTCTCCAAGCCACCAGGCTCCTGTTTTAATCCATAGGGCCAGTTACCACCAGCACTAATTGGAGGGATACTGTGTGCTGGACCCATCAGCATCTCTGCTGTGTTTCAGGCAGGGTTTGCAGCAGGCTCTGAGCATCCCATTGTGGATGCTGCCCCACTCTCTGCCTCCCCAGGCACCTATTTATAGCTCTCCTAGGCACATATACATGGTCTGCAGCCAGTCCCGGGTTGCAGCATAAATGTTTTCATCATGACACAAGCCTTGGAGACATTTTCCAACCCCCTGTCTCCTCCTCTTGCCTGTTTCCATGTGGCAGGAGAAGGTTAGCCTGAAACCCCTTTGTAATTGCAGAGGATTAATGTTGTTTTGCAATGACAAATCCAGATACAATTTGCCAAAGGTTTTCTTTGCTTAGAGGATTTTCAAGCAGAGACGATGTGAAATTCACTCCTTGCAGCGCAGCACAATGATCCCCAGCAGAATATTATTCCATGCTTGGGTTTCATTCTGTTCTAATCTCACCTCTCTGGGTTTCCATAGTCAGTCCTGGTGTTTAACTCAAAGCTCTCATGCTCTGGCAGTGTTCTCACTCCAGTGCCACTTTTCCTAATCAAAGCTTTCTCCATCCCTCATTCTCAGCCTGAATTTTTCTCCCTTTCCCTGTGATACCTGCATGGATTTGGAACACTTGAGTTTTACATGCCAGATCTTGATTTGTTCAGGTTTTATTTGTTTTGCTGATTTTGACATTTAGGATGTGTTTGCAATTCAAAGAACTTCAGCCTGGGACTGATGGAAATGCTTTCCCTCTCCTTACAGACTTCAGTGTGGGGTTGGATGCTTTCCAGGAGGGAAGGGGTGTGAAGCACTGCTCAAGGCAGGACAGGGCTGAGTGCTCTAACCCCTGTGCTGCCACCACAGGAGGTCACTTCTTCTGGCAGAGGATCAGCAGACAACACTTGTGTTCATCTCAGTATGTCCTGGGTGGGTAAAGGGGAACAGCATCAGGTATTTTTAAGTGAAAGACAGAAAATTGCTTCCTTCAGGGTGAGAACAAGGGCAGTGAGGAGCTCTGCTGGGGTGAAGATGCTTCTGGCTTGCAAGATGAAAACTTTCTGTGTCAAGGGATGGTTACTGGTGAAAATGTTGGCACTTACAGAGCCTGCAGGGAATTCTGCTGCATTCCCAACATCCCTTGTCATGCCTGAATCACACAGTGAGACCTTAGAGGAGAAGAGGAGAAGGGAGAAAGCAGGGCCCATATCCCCAGAGGTTTCAGGTGTGTGCCAGTCTCCCTTCTCCATGTGCTGTGCCATAAGCCTGGAGATCCTCAGTGGCTCCAGGCCCTTTTCTGTATTCACTGCTCCTTCCCAGCTCAGGGAGAGCTAAGCTCCTGGGAGCAGCCTGGAAACACAGGGAAAGAATGAAGCCAAACAATGGAAAAGTACTCTGGATTTTGTTTTCCTTCTGCAGATTTCTCTTTCCAGCTGTGGGGGCTATGAAATGCTCCTAGATCTTCCAGCCCCTCCTTACCTGCATGGCAACAAGGGAGTGTCAGTAAGGACTGAAGGGAGGAACACACTGGGGAATATCTCTGCCCCTGTGGCTTTTCCTGCCATCACACTCCAGCAACCTTTGGATCCACTGAGCTAAAAGCCATTCAGACAAATGGTTTCTTGCTGAAAAGTCTGTTTTCCAAAGGGTCCAGAGTTTACTGAGCTTGCAATGACTGCAGCCAGGCACTGAGGCTGTGACTGAGCCATCAGGAGGTTCATAACCCCGAGGCTACACATTTATTGCTTCTTCCCTTGGAAAAATCAAAGTGGGTTTGTGTTCCATCTCCTCTGGCTCCTTTTTGCCTGGGTGAGAAGCAAACAGCAGGGGCTGTTCACTGTTCTGCACTCTTCAATTCCTCTTATCATCTGCCCCAGCCCAAGGTGTGACAGCCTTGTACGTGGGCCCACATGTGTGGTGGTGATGGGACCACTCTGCTCCCTGGAATGATGTCCCATGGGAGCATCTTGCTAGGTATGATACACCTACTAGTTGGGCTGATCTAACTTTTCCCCAGATCCCTGCAGCTGGGCACTCCTTGGAATGGTTTTCTTCCCCAAACCCATACAGATCAGAGGGAAAAAAATGGCCTTACATTGTAGACTTGCCTTTCCTGAAGGGAAATTGGTCAAAAGCAACATCAGTCCCACCAAAACCATAGGTAAAGCAGAGAGGATAAGACCTTTTAGTTAATTTTACCACATTATGTTGCATTTTGTTGATGTACAGTGCATTACACTTCATCTTCTTGCTGAGCATTTGATATTACCTGACCAGGCTTTAAATGGGAATTGCTAACCCTCTGCTCTATCACTTGGATACATCACCACCTCTAGGAACTCTCCAGGTGCATTGACAGTTTAAATTCCTGCAATTCCAAGCAAATTTAACCCATCCTTCCTGTGTTTCAAAGGTCATCTGGCCCTCATGTCCTGTGGTGGTCATGCTGAACTGGCTCTGACATCCCTTAATCCCCTCTCAGGCCCTTTGGTGGCTGCAGGATCACTGAGGAAACAGCACAAAATGCAGTGATGCTCCATCCTGACATGTCTCCAGTGGTGATGGAGTTGTGGGGCTCGTCTGCAAGGATCTGTCTTGCTGATTTTGGCCTTCTTGCTGACAAGAACAGAAAAAATTAAAGCCATCTATCTTCAGCCTTCCTCAGTGCCCACAGAACATCTCAGTGCAATAAAGCTGATTTAAGTCCCTTCCTGTGGATTTGGTGCCTCAGTTGGCTCTTTATCACATTGCTTTCAAAGCTGCAGTGCCTGGAGCTCTGAGCATCCTCACTCTGACTGCACACAAACACTTCACAGCACCAAAGAGTTGGGAATTGCCATCACTGCCATTTGCACATTGGAACTTTGTGGCTGTTTGATGGGTATATCCAGAGGTTTTAGATTTGTCCTGAGAGTCAGGGCAGTGACCTTCAGGGCTCCTCTCACTGCCCCCAAACTGGAATAATTCCAAGGTGATTTGTGGTAACTTTTTTGGGTGAGGGGAAAGTCAACTCTCCTCCATCACCTGAGTCTGGAATCATTGAGGTTAAAAATGGCCTTTAAGATCAAAGGATCATGGTATGTTCAGGGGTTGGGATGAGATTTGTCCTGAGAGTCAGGGCAGTGACCTTCAGGGCTCCTCTCACTGCCCCCAAACTGGAATAATTCCAAGGTGATTTGTGGTAACTTTTTTGGGTGAGGGGAAAGTCAACTCTCCTCCATCACCTGAGTCTGGAATCATTGAGGTTAAAAATGGCCTTTAAGATCAAAGGATCATGGTATGTTCAGGGGTTGGGATGGAGCTCAGATATCACCTCACCCATTATTTTTAATAACATTATAACTTAAAGATATGAAATTAAGCAACAATTCAGCAACCCTTATAGATGCTGCTCTGATCAGACCCCACTCAGACTGTGGCACAGCGGTACCACTTACCACGAGCTACATTATAGGAGACACAATCTAAGTTGCTAATGCATTTTATTTATTTTAAGCCCTATGAGCATTTAAACCCCTCACTGCTCAGCCTGGCTGTGATCCACGAGGGCTCTGCGAGGATACTTTGCCTCCTCACACCCCACAGCCCCTAGAGCCAAATCACAGCGATCGTGCCGAGGTGTTTCCGCTGGTGAATCTGCTTTGGTCGCTGATTACTGAAAGTAATTAGAACCACTCGTGCAGCCGCAAAATAAAAACTACAACTCCCAGAAGCCGCCGGGCCCTCCCGGCCACGCCCCCTCGTCTCTGATTGGATAGCGGCGCGGTTCGCTGCGCTCTGATTGGCCGCGGCGCGGCTGCGCGGCGGCGGCGCCAAGATG
>NW_008651429.1:0-1768 GCF_000695815.1 Acanthisitta chloris
AAAACCTTGCCATACAAACCCAATACAGCTGTAATGCAACTGATGTCTTCAAGTGAAATTATCTGTCCCCAGGCTGAATTTCCTCACATTTTGTGAATGTAACTGATGTCATCAGATAACTTCTACAATAGAAGTTGATTAATGAAGAAAAGAACTTTGTGTTTCAAGCATCAAAGAAATATGCATTAGGTAGGCCGGGAATATCTATTAGATAGGTGGGTTTGTGTAATTTTTACTGTATAAAAGATGTAACCTTTTATCTCTTGGTGTGTTTGATTTGTGAAATGCTCCACCTTGCACTCTGCTCAGAATAAGCAATGTCTCCTTTCTAAACTAGACTCTGTGTCTGTTTTTAGAGAGCAAAAATTGGCAACACTATGAACAAGCTGGATCTATGAGGTATTACCATGGCTATTATTCAAGAGATCCATGGACACCTTTTTTCATCCCATCCTAGGAACCATGAAAAGCTACGATTTCCTCCCAGCCATAAAACGTTAGAAATCAGTATTAAACAGCCTGTAGGTGTGGTATGTCACAAATTCAATCTTTCATTTTAGATAGACCCAGGAGAGTCATTTTTCCATGCAATCTGAAATACTCCACAAGCCGATTGAATTTATCCATTAACAACACTTTTCTCCTCCTCAGCAGCTGCACTGAAGAAAGAAACTTTCATTTGGCTTCTGGAAGAATCAAGACAAATCACCGAATCATTAAGGTTGGAAAAGACTTCTAAGATCATCAGGTGCAACCATTAACGCAGCACTGCCAAATCCACCACTAAACCATGTCTCTACGCACTGCATCTATATGGTTTTTGAACACTTCCAGGGACAGCGGTTTCACCACTGTCCTGGGCAGTCTGTTCCAATGCTTGGCAACCCTTTCTGTGAGGAAATTTTTCCTAATACCCAATCTAAACCTCTTACAACTTGAGACTGTTTCCGCTTATCCTACCACTTGTTACCTGGGAGGAGACCAACACCCACCTCCTACAACCTCATTTCAGGTAGCTGTAGAGAGCAAGAAGATCTCCCCTCAGGCTCATTTTCTCCAGGCTAAACAACCTGCCTTTCATAAACCCATGCTGACTGGACCTGATCCCCTGGTTGTCCTGTACATGCCACGTGATGGCAAACAATATCATAGAATCATCGAATCATCAAGGTTGGAAGAGACCTTTGAGATCATCAAGTCCAACTGCCCGCCTAGCACTACCATTGCAACCCCTAAATCACTAAACCATATTACCCAGCGCCAAATCGAGATGCCTCTTAAATACCTCCAGGGATGGTGACTCCACCATAGAATCATAGAATCAACCAGGTTGGAAAAGATCTCCAAGATCACCGAGTTCAACCCTACTGTGGTTACTAGAACATGGCACTAAGTGCCACATCCAGTCTCATCTTGAAAACCTCCAGGGATGGTGAATCCACCACCTCCCTGGGCAGCACATTCTAATGTCTGATCACTCTGTAAAAAATCTCTTCCAAATATCTAACCTAAACCTGCCCTGGCAGAGCTTAAGTCTGTGCCCTCTTGTCCTACTGCTAGATGCCTGGGAGAGATCAACCTCCACCTGACTACAACCTCCTTTCAGGTAGTTGTACAGGGTGAGATGGCCTCACCTGAGCCTCCAGGCTAAACAACCCCAGCTCCTTCAGTCTCTCCACATAGGACTCAAGCTCGAGTCCCTTAACCGGCCTCATTGCCCTTCTCTGGATCTGCTCCTGATACTTCAATATCCCTCCTGAAATGAGGG
>NW_008651430.1:0-11919 GCF_000695815.1 Acanthisitta chloris
TTCCAATCCAATTGATTCTATGATTCTTGTTGAAGATTAAAACTATCATCCATAAATTGTTAGCACGTGAAAGTCACAAAGGAAGCCATGAAAAACCAGAGCCAAAACCACCCTACTATCACCACCCTGAATCTGCTTGAGGATGCTAATTGCTAATCACATTGAGCTTTCATGGTAACATGCTAATGGACCTTCCATGTACAAAGTCTCTGCATCAAGAATAGGATCATCAGGCCTGACCCACCACCTACCCAGGTGACAGAGACACACGTTCCCGTTACCTGAAAATGTTTATTTTATCTTTGTTAATGTGTTTATTGTCTTCACAACCACTTTGAGGGCAGGGTCAGCACTACCGAGTGCCCTTCTGAAAGGTAACTGGAACACACAACCAGTGCTACACACTTAGTCTTTAGGTGTAAGGCTCCCGGGGAACTTAGCAGCTTTAGGGAAGTTCACACTAAGCACCACATCAGCTCATGCCATGTTGAGTCCAACTGCTGCATGGGAAGGTGCAAGGGCGACACAAGCGAACAGCAAGGGGACCTTTGCAAGGTTACTCATTGCTTTGCAATCCCTCTACTGTCATTTACTGGCTGTTAAGCAAGGTCAGAGGAAACTGAGACTCCAACCATACTAGGTTGCACTTGGTGATTTCTTCATTTGTCGCATGTCATGTTGACAAGTTATTCAAGAAAGGTTTTCCTGCATCCTGGTTGCACACCCCAGCACCTAGAGCATAATCAATTTGAGTTGGGATTGTGCTCTTGTGATGCAGAACCTACACAGCTCCAGCACACCGATAGGCACATGGCAATGCAGAGGCCTCTAATAACCCAGGGCAGAGGTGATCACAACACACACCCTGACACATTCTGTTGCTCTTGGAATTTAAATAGCCTAAACTGCTTTTGCTAGTGGGAGGGATGGTTGTCTTTTCAGACAATCTCCTCATCATGCTGAAAAAAACCCAATGAACTGAAGTCATTGCTTCATTAAAAGCCACGGGGATAGAGAGCCCTGCCCGAGACACACTTTTAAAATCATTTGTCAGCAAGGCAAGTGCCAGCAAGCTGCTGCCTTATACAGAGGCTGAGGGAGAATTGCCATGGGGCTTTGAAGATGAAGAGCTAGCCTGAAGGAATGATGAACTGTTGAGTTCCTAACTTCAAGTTAAGTGATTTCATGCTAGTATTTTTTAAAGTCTAAACATAGATCTTGTCAGGGGTGAGGAGACCATAAGAGGCTATTTTCTTCTACAGGTTTTATCAGTCATACGATGCCCTGTGCTGGATGCAATACACAACAGTACTGTTCTGCAGGAATAGCCACGGACCCTATCCCTCCCCAGGCAACCTCTCCACTGGAGAAGCAGACTACCACTCCACAAAGTCAGAGACAGCAGGCACAGCCACCAGTGCAACCTGGACTTCAGGTAACCCAGCACAGCACACAAGTTAGCTCAAGATTGCTCAGCCTCTCAGGCTGCTAGTAACTGACCAAGCCATGGCAGGGTGCTCTGGACATGCTGCCTCTTGCAGGCCACACTTCTGCCATCATGTGAGCTTAACTGGACCAACTGGATCAAAAGCAGTCTCCACGATAAGCCAGGGTGTTATTGCATGCCCTGGAGCAGCACGATGACTACGGCAGCTGTTTCACAAGCAGTTCAGTTCACAGTTTAACACCTAAGCTTTACATTGGGTCATTCAGTCATGCACAAGGGAGCAACCCGTCCAACACAAACGCAGAACCCCAGCTTCCAGCAGCAGGACAACAGAGTGCAGGCAGGCTCACTAGCTGTGGCCCTGGAGAATGGGCTAAGACTGAATATTCCTCCAAGAGGCTCTGTGCAAAGTCACGCACAAACAGACAAGACCCAAAGCTAGAGAGGCCAACGTCCCCAACTCCTCTTAGTGACCTAGGGAAACACCTGTTGAGAGCAAGGGCAGGCGAGGCTGTGCATGGGCCTGCTCTGTTCTCCTCACTTCCGGCGACCAGGACGGGGCCGGCACACACCAGGACACGTCACCCTCGGCACCTGCCAGTAACTCCGCTCTTTCTTTTTGGAATTATGTTCAGGGAGTTAAAGCTCTGTAGCTCTCCCAAGAGGAAGGAGGGAAAAAAAACAAGTGCTCTTAGTTTTGCTGCGAGGGATTTATCTGAAAGGGGACAGCAAAGCCTGTGTCTCTGTCCACGCAGGAGCCTGGAGCTGCATTATTCCTAGTTTCCTAGTACAAGCATTCATTTCCTTTCTGCATGACTGAAAGCAAGTCAAAGTACTCCTTTGCAAAACACCATAGAAGAGCAACTAACACAGAAGATGTGGTCATGAGTAAAGTCAGCACAGATAAATCCATCTTCTGTTGCCAGGTCTCTTAGAGACAGCAATTCCCCACCCAAGAGCAGATCTCCAGCGCCCGTCAGTAGTCAGACACACCACCACCCAAGGCAGCAGCTTGCTTCCTATCTGTTTCAGTGTCTTATCTTAGAATCATAAAGGAAGCAGAGTTTCAGTCAGCACTCCAGTGATCAATCGTCCAGCAGCTCTGATGCAAAGGAGCAAATCCAAAGTCAAACCAGGAAGCCTCCTCAGCAAGCCAACCTCACCAAAGACCAGAGCCCAGCCCAAGCCTCAGCTTACATGAAGCTCCTGGGCCTTGGGCAGAGTGTGCTGAGTGGGCCCAAGGGAAACTGATCAAAACCATGATGGGCTCTCAGTGCCAACAGCTGCTGTTCAACCCAGGGGGAAACAACTGTTTCCAAGGTATTTGAAGGAATGATGGTCACTGTGCAAGAAAATAGACACCGAAAACCTCATTTCTGCAAACTGAACTCTCTCAGCCCTAGAATAAAAAATACAAATTTATAATCAAATTTCTGGCCACTTGGTTAATACCTTATCTTAAAATATCTCTGGAAGCCCAAAACCAGTACAAGCACAGAAATATTTTCCTTCTAATGCTACAAAGCAGTACTGCAGCCAGGGAATGCCCAGCTTTTCCTGTATTCTGAATCATGCCCATTTATAAACCAAGTAATTATTCCAGATTCTAGGACAAAGAATCTTTCCATCATTTGGTTTACATTTGCATGGCAATACCAGTTAGACGTGCAGATTTACCACACAAACATGTCCAATCTTACATAGATTACAACTTTTTGCATATTTTGAGCATATTTCAAAGCTAGCGAAACATATGAAATATTTCCTAAACAAATGAAGAGGCAGAGCATACAGCTGAAGTAGTTCTTCCAGTAGATATTAACAACATAGAGACATTTCTTAAGTCTAAATTTGCAAAAGTATCCATGTATTTCATTACCAAAAATGTAGTAATCGAGAATGAAATTTTTCCCAGTAAAATAAGCAATCATAAAGGCTCTTATACAGTCATTTCTAAAGTTCAGACTATGCACTTCAGATGTATGCAGAACCAGGTCTCCAGGTGCTATGGTAACTTCAGAGTCCAGTCAGATGCCATCTGGTAAGCTTGACTGCTGACAGGGCCAGGTAACAGCAGGTATTTGGTCAAAGGTAGCAAAACCAAAAATTGATCCCAAATTCTTAATTCTCATGGGAATACAGCTCCACTACTTCCTCCAGGGACCTGTCCCACAACTCCTCTCAACTGGCACATGCTCTTGCTTCAATTTACAGTAAGCAGAACCAAGCACTGCTACTGGTGGCATGCTACCAAATCCAAGCTTCCTGCTTTATGCTGCTGCCCAAATGGATCTGCAGTCATTTAATATTGAGGATAAATTTCAAGGTATCATGTTCAACCTGCAGGAGTTCTAAGTCAATTGACAAATATTTACACTATTAATTTAGTTCCATGCTGTCTTAGAATTAATACTAGTTATTTGACTTATTTGTACACAGGAAACTGAACATTATTTTAACAAATTCTAAGCTACAACTTAATAATCTATGCCCTAGAACCACAGAATATCCTGAGTTGGAAGAGACTCATAAAGGTCATCAAAACCAAATCCTGACTCCACATAAGGCAACCTAAAAGTTAAACCCTGTATCTAAGAGAAGTGTTGTCCAAACATTTCTTGAACACTGACAGACCTGGGGCCATGGCCACCTCCCTAGGAAGCTTGTTCCAGTGCTTGACCACGTTCTCATTTCAACTCATACTTCAGAAGAACTGTGTGAGAATCTAAACAGACACCGTTTTGAAGAGTACGTTGCTAGCCATGGTGGTAATAAAGTTTCGTAGGCCTGGGTTGGAGAAAACACACAAAAATAACAACACACCAGCAAGGCTGTTTCATTTTTATTTACTCATCAAACATTTTTCCATGTGATTTTTAAATGCCATCCAAGAGCTAACTAAGACTATTACATGCTGGCTGCTTTTTTGTGATGAAACCTTTTACTAACAGGATCTTTTTCCAGAAATAAAGACCTTTGGTTTGCTAAGGTATCTCACTTTAGGTAAGTACAGTTGCTAATTTTACCTACAATTAAATTGTATTTACAACGGTGAATCTTCCAGTTATTCTACAAAGGACAAGACTATCCAAATTTGTCCTACTCCCTGTCCCACATCAGGATTTCAAGCTTTCAGTATTAGCGGTGCCTTCACCTGTTCAGCCACTTCCTTCCCCATCAGTGTTTCAACAATGGCCAATCCAAACTCAAAGCTGGTACCGGGCCCACGGCTGGTGAGGATGTTCCCATCTTTCTCCACGCGGTTTTCAGAGTAGCAGTAGTGTGCTTGGGGGGACACACAACAGAAAGAGGGTCAGTCTCCAGCACAGTGGCCTGTCTGCCACAGGCCACAGGCTCCGCCGCGGAGCGGAGGCTGCCTGCCAACAGCTCCACAGAAGGCACCTTGGCCACCTGTGTGGGCCCAGCCTGCCTCGGGCTTTGTGCCCCTCCAGAACCCAGCCACTCATCGCTGCCTGCCATCTTCATTGAAGGGCCCACAAGGAGCTCTGGCAGCTTATTCACATGGTATGGAAGTGCACTTCTGATTCTACAAGCTCATCAAGAAGTACTAACTGTGCCTGTCAGTTCCTGGGAGGTTACTTTTGGAAGTCAGACTACTTTTGTAGCACTGTTCACAAATTTCTTTTCTTTCAAATGCATGCAGAAGAAATTGGAGGAACCCTGCCATCTCCTGCTCACTGTCAATCTCATGAATGTTCACAGAATGACTTCTTCATAGCGTTTCACCACCACTTCCTTTAGGTAGGAGAAAGAAGTATGGAGCCATTAGCTGCTCACAGAACCAAAGCACTACTCAAAGGGGAACAGGAAAGATGTTGCTTGGGGTTTGCTGTTGGGACTACTGAGGCAAAGAATCAAAAGGGCAAGAGATAGCTCAGCCTCAAGAGAATAAGGCAATAAATGCTTGTAGCATGACAGCAAGCAATGTATTTTCCCCAAGGATGAGAATGTTAATACAGCCCTTTATTTTCAGGTGAAACAGACTTAGAAATACAGTCTGAGCATATTCAATTGAATTTTGATTACACTCGGGAAAGTATTAAGGAAATTCAGAGACACAAAAAACATATAAAATCTATTTTCCTTTCTTTAAATTGTGGGTTCAGGTAAACAAAAAAAAAATCTGAGAAGGGTTTCGACAGAAACTTATGCAAGTCATTACATACCTCCATTCATCATTTTATCTTTGGCCAAAGGATGCGTTGTGACTTTGCTTCCAAACCCTATCCCATGTGCCAGAAGGGCAGTAGGACCTGTAAGACACAAAGTTGCACCACTGAAGAACCGTCTTCTGCTACAAACACTTCTAAGAGCATACATTCAGCCAAAAAGGGCCAGAGCTCACTGCGGACAGACTACTTTCTGTAAAAACTGGTGCCAGCCCTATCTCTGAAGCAAAGCCTCAAAAAGAACACAGCTGTGTAATCTCTTGCATTTGATTACAGTTCACGCAAGTGTCCTACCCATGACTGCACTGCCTTTGAAGGAGTGGAAAACAATGGTCATTGCAGTTCCAGACAATACATTTTATTTAAAACTGCTTGAAACTCAGAAACGAGGTCTGCGTTTCAATCTGAACATTAACTAGGTAAAATGACTTTACAGCCTTGTTAAACCTTGAATTTAGAGACTTAACAGATGAAATTTCATTTGAGCAATTGTCTGCCAAACAGTATTTTAGACAGATCATGGGCTAACTGTTAAGTTTTTGAATTTAACAGCTTTTTCTCTGTTCTTTTCATACTTCCATGTTAGCCTAAATGGAGGAAGAAGTTTGGTCAAGAAGTGTTAGGTCAGCTGACAGGAAATCCTTACAGGAATTCTAAACCAAACTGAAGGCAGGATTTGCCTAATGTGAGTTTCACTTCTGTGCATTTGTTTCATTTTGGATATAGACCAGGAAATAACCTTTGTGTTTAGCTGGAATGAGCTCTGAGAATCATTATACCTAAAGAAATGAACCATACTGATTACAAGCAAAGGCCTTTATTGCGCAACGGTGAATTTGAATTGTTCTACAAGAAATACAGATAGAGAAGTGGGAGACTATCACTGCCAAGTTCATGAATGTTCACAACTCTGTATGCCTATCACGTAACTAAAGAATGAAAGCAAAAAAAAAACCCAGCAACATACCAGAAAACAAAAGTGAAAATCCCTTCCACGCACACACTGTGTTAGCCTTCTACACACTCATGGCCACTCTCCTTGTTCTCAGCTCTGGGCCCCTAACCCAGCCTTTCAGCTCAGCTGGGAGCATTGGCAATTGTTCATCTTGCTTTTTTACGTACAAATCTTACAAAGTAATGACCTGGATACCGAGCTGTTCAGAACAGATAAGCAGACAACCCTCTCCTCAAAGCAAGCCCATCGTTTTCTGCGACTCAGATGAGGAAGGCTGAGACTATCATTCTATATTTAAGGGCTTCTTTCTGAAGCTAAAGGGCAGGAGTGGGTACATGAGATAAATTTACAGCAATGATGTTCTGCCAGTGCTGTGCCCCTGCAGAAAGATCACCAGAATAAGCACATATTTTGTAAAAAAAAATCCTAGCATATTACCTTTCACTTTTTATTATAAAGACAGTGACACAACTGATTGGAAAGAACTGGGTACTAAGCAAAGTTTGCAGGGTAAGTGTTCATAATTCTTTTAGAAATTTCTCTGCCATTAAATTTACAAAAAATTCAGATGCTGACAGGTGCACACAGAGGACAGTTTTCTCCTACTAAATTACAGGAACACAGATTTCTAAGACAGGAAATTGTCTGCATGCTCCTACAAAATATCCAACCGCTTTACAAAGCAAGACACCTTGTTAACCCACCTGCACATATAGCAGCAATCAGGCCTTTTCTGCTTTCCTGATCCTTCAAAATGTCCTTCACAGCAGCAGACTGTATGAAGAAAGATGATATCACAAGTCATTGTTTGGAGTTGCTTATCTGAAGCATGGCTGCAACATTTTTCACTGCAAATTCATAAACAAGTTTTACACAGAAAACAACTGACAACTCTACATCCTGCCAGAAGACAATGAGTACATTAAGGAGAAAAACCGAAAGCAACACACACCTGCCCCACAAGGAAAGAGAAAGGAAATCAGAAGAAACTGCAAGGAAGTACTTGGCCCACATAAAATCTGATTAATCCACAGCCACAGAAAGCTGTTGTTTGAAAACTTCACAAGACAAATAGGAAAGAGTATTCATAAAACATTTCCAGACAGTCTCTATCATTCTTAAGAAGATTTAGATGGGCTATTTGTCTCATATTTCAGGGCTCACAAACTGTGTGATACCATCTAAATCATATCTGATGGATCGACTTGTTTGTCTGCCTGCCTTCCACAAGGTATTTGTACCACCACTGCAACAGTCTTGCACCAGAAACAGAAATCTTGAGCAAAGGAACAGAGTCCTGTGGGTTTGGACAGTTTTATATTTCATGGAATTAAACCTTCATTTGCAACTGTTTCATCTTCAAATGATTACGAACAGAGATCTTCCCAGAATACAGAGCACCCTTCCATTTTTATTCCGCTTTACTAGGTACATAAATCCAAGAATTTACCCAGTTGTCTTGCCTATATATATATAAGCCCACAAGGAAGCTTAAGACAATTAACAGTGAGTTTACTGATTCCTTCAGAAAAGAATTTGCAGATGCTGAACTGAATCTGCATGATTACTAAGCAAGCGCAGACCACCCTCCTATTCATTAGGCTGCCCATGAATTTTCAAAATACCAGAACTTTACCTCAGACAAGTTTTGCGCTCCAAGGTTACCCCCAGGCAGGACCACGACATCGTAAGGCCCCTAAACAGAAGATAAAACTGTTCTGTTGAACAGAGGCTGATACACACATTAGAGTGTTTGAAGCCCACTACAGCTGATTTCAGTGACAAGCAAAGAAATCTACCTCTTCTTCCACTGCACAACACTTCACAATCAGAGAACCAGCTCCAATTATGGAACAAAATACTATTTCCTGTTCCAGCAAGAACCTATTATCGATAAAGCCTGTCACAGAACTAACTTTTAAGCCTAGTGTATTTAAGAGCTACAGCAAGCAAACGGCAGCTCTTGCATTGTAAGCACAAGTGGTTTTCCTCCAACCTTACTGTACAGGTCTGACTAGAGCGTTGCTTAACTTCCCAACAGAACATTTGAGCTGTTCTAAATCACAGTACTTTGTTGGGCCAACTAACAGGAAAAATAAAACTCTATGATTGATGCTTTGCAGAAACAAATACCCATGCAGAATTAAGGAATCTGTCTGAACTTAGCATGCTATGAAGCTGGAGAGCACTGAAGGGAGTAAAGTGGGATGTGCAGTTCTGTGATTCACTACTGCATGAAGCTATCACAACATGCAACACGTGTCAAAAGGTAGTGCATAAGCTTTCCAAATTCATCGTGGAAACTGTGAGAAAGGCTATGTGGTCATTATATCAGATCAGGGTGATGACCAACCTCTTTTCTGGCATCTTCAAGACTGGCATCAGGACAAATGAAGACATCTCGACTGCACTGCACTGGTTCTTTTCCTGTTAAGCCTGCAACAGTCACCTTGATCTAACAGAAGAATAAATATATCATTACAAATCAAGAATTTAGGGCATTTTTTCTTATACATTAGTTCTTAACTAATACACAGAAGGAGCAAAGCACTACTTAAAGCTGTCAAGACCAGGGAACACTTAAGCTTCTGCAAGCCATAATTAAGTCCAAACACAGATGGTAAGCAGTGATATTCACCTAAAGTATACAAATACCTCTAACAGTTCAAAAAGGACATTTAGAGAATATCTGATCTCACAGGCTATAAACTAAACAAAACAACACAACCCAGGAGAGACAGACTAAGTAGATCAGATAACAAAGTGAAGTCTTTCTGCAGGCTCAAGCCACTCACAAACACAGCATGTTCAACTTTCTTCCTCGACTTTTAGATGCCTGGTCATATTATCACAGATATCCATGGCACAGCTTACATTCACTAAACAAGCAGACAAGCTTGATCCTCTTATGACAGGCAAAATGAGGAGTACGGTGATGGAATGACAAAGTTGGTGGGAGAAGGTAATTTTTATTTTAGTCACCTCTATACAGGTGAGGTTAGTGTATTTATTTAAAACATTATTTGCATACTTAATGAGATAGTAACAGTGTACTACTACAGCTGCAAAAGTAACAAATGGCATGAGGAATCCCAACAGACAGGAGTCTAGTTGTTTGAATTCTGTTAGCAGAATTCAAACTAATTCTAGTTAACAGAATTCTAATTAATTTTAAAAGCAGCTCAAAAAAAGCTATGTAATGTCATGATACATAATGTACTGAGCTGTTCAGACCCCTACAAAAAAAGCACTTCCCATTACTGTGCATGGAAATACTGTGTTTTCTGACAGGGTAAGATTTACTTGAAACATTTACTCTAGTCTACATCAGACTCGCATTTTGAAAGGTTATCTTTTGCACAAATGTCAGCTGTCATAAATGCTTATTTGTGGCTTATTTGCTACCCGGATTTCCCCTTGACCATACTCTCTTTAAGAGATTTTTTCGTTGTCTGTGTACTCACCCCAGCTCTCCTCATAACATCAGTGGGGATTACAGTTTCCATTTCCTCTGCCCCTTTTGCTAGAATCACCAAGGCTCTTTTTGAGGCCATATCTAGACGGGTAAGATGTTTGTGAAGGGAGAGGCTGAGGGGAGTAGAATAGAGACAATGTGGTTAGAAAGCAAATCCCTTACTACAAATTCTTCCTGACACTGACCTTTAACAGTGAGCAATTTGTAACTTTGCATTATCTTTCATTTAAACCACTTCAAAATGGTTCACCAGCTTTAATCAATAGTCATAGCAATACAGTTTAACGAAAGAGCTTCCTAAAAAGAATGCATCATGATATGAAGAGATTAAGGCCTCTGTGCAATGGGAAGCACAGCACAGCAGCACCAGAAGAGGAAACCACCTGGCCTAACCAAGACCTGACATGACCTGTGTCTGCCAGAGAAGGGTTCAAGGTGGGTGGCAGAATCGCTTTCAATTTACACACACTCACTCATCCTGCGACTGCTGACTCCCACCCAGGGCAGCATTTATAAAAAAGGGCTTGCATGAGCTTTGACCTCATATCTGGTATTTAGTTTCCACACAGCATGCTTTACGAAGTGTTTCCTGTGACTTACTATGACTCGACCAGTGTCCTGGCAAAACCTCCGCAACAGGTTTTATTGGTATTTCACGATTTTGTGTGGGAAGAAACGTGTGCACACGTGTGATGGGGGAGCAAACCACAGAACGTAGCAAATGGAACAAACTAGGCTTAAGGCTTCTTTTTTTTTAGTTGAGGTGAATGGTCAAATTTCCATTTGAAGGTTAAGATAAAGTAACTTTACATCATGTAAAACACCCACTAACTCATACTGGTCTGACAGAAGTCTGTGAAAGCATCTGTGGTATAAGAAGGCATTTTACAAGACATCCCTCTAGAAGAGATTTCTGTCCTATGTAGGGACCTTCCATCCAGAAATGCACACAGCACCTGGGATATCTTCATCTGACGTGCGTTCAGACAGTAGCCTAACGAAAGCAAACCATCCTCTCACCCTGCTTCAGTTTCATCCATTTTCAGGTTTGCTCCTCACAGTTACCCTCATTTAGAAAGATGCTATTTCTAGAACGCAGTAATATACAGTGCAATGTCCTGCAGCATGCAGAACCAGGCCAAGCAGACTAATTCACTGCGTCAAATCCTACATTGAGGGCAGCTTCATATACTGTCAACGCAAAGCCAACTGAGGAAACACACTCAAATCACAGGTATTAGTAATCACTTCAGAACAACCTAGAGCTTCTTAATAAGTTGCCTTGATTCTGCAAAACTAATTTCCCTATTGACTATCAAGCAGAAGACTACCTGAAAAGTCTCAATACAGAAATACTGCATTTCAGTTTTTGTAGCAAAACACTCTGGATCACAGTTTGAACCCTCTCTTTTGTTAGTTCTTTAGATGCAAATAGGCACCTGATCCTGAAGCTTTACTCTCTCCCCTAATTTAGCAAAATGTAGTCTCTCCCTCCTGCCTTCAGACACTTAACTGCAGAAGACTTGAACATTAGTACTGGTGCACATTTCAACAGCTGCTGTGCTGTAAAGACTACCAGGGAAAGACTGTTCCTGAGAAGGCAGAAACAAGTTACCTGACCTACCAGCCACTTCATTTAGCAAGCTACCTACACATAACGAACACCAGTCTACGCCTGCTCCTCAGGGCCACGCGCACAGGCTGCCTCAAAGCCACCAGCAGAAGGTACTGCCCGTGGGAACGGGGACTGGCGGCAGATGGCTGGATTAGAAGCTCTAAAGCTGGCTTTAGAAACACCACAGCCTTCAGCGCCCCGAGCACCGAGCCTGCTCCCGGCGGCACGGGAGGGCCG
>NW_008651431.1:0-415 GCF_000695815.1 Acanthisitta chloris
ATTGAAACCAGCAGTGAGGAGAAAGACTTGGGAGTGACAGTGGATGAGAAGCTCAGCATGAGCTGCAGTGTGAGCTCAGCCCAGAAACCAATGGAATCCTGTGCTGCATCCACAGGAGTGTGGGCAGCAGGTCAAAAGAGGTGATTCCTCCCCTCTACTCTGCTCTTGTGAATTTAAAATCCAGTATTTTTTAAATTGCCGTTGCCTTGGCCCTTTTTTAATTCCTTCAAGAATTTAGCCTTGCTTGAGTATCTTTCTATTCTTAGTTACAAGCGGCCTGCAAAAAAAGCAGGAGCAAAACAGCACAGAAAACCCTGATATTTTTCGTACTTAGAGTAGAAACTGCATCTCTCATTCAAATAAAGGCTCCCTGTAATCCTTTCCTCTAGCATCACTGAAACCTGCTGGCTGGGGC
>NW_008651431.1:445-4076 GCF_000695815.1 Acanthisitta chloris
CACCAGCAGCTACAGTTGCCAGAAGCCATGAAATAAGTAGGAACACAGAGAGAGGGAGCAGCAGGAGCTTGTGCTGCTGGTTGCACAACAGCCTGCTGGTGTAGAGCATCACAGGGGGGGCAGAGGTCAGTCAGAGATAAAAGGAGATGTACAGCCAGGAGTACATGGTTAAAAAAACAACACGCACACATAGAGGTTTTAAAATAACCTATATAATCTAGAGCCTCGCAGAAAAAAATAAATAGAAAGGGCACGTTGCTTGTTACTTTCCAGAAGGAAACAGAAATGAAGGACACGGTCCAGTAAATGATTGTATTGGGTAGTAAGTGTGGCAGCAGCTTGGCTTTTTAAGCCTCTGGCAATGTTCATACTAGAGGAAATAGAAAAGGACGAGTTCTTGTCTGCAAAACCAAACAGAAGTAAAGATGTGTGAGTCGTCAGATGCTTATGTATGCTTCTCATGGTGCTTCTCTCAGAAGAGATAATCTAATTTCCTGGTTGACAGTTAAATTTTGCTTCCATGAGTGGTGCTCTTAACCCCTCAAGTCCTGACAAAGCAAAACACTGTGAAGTCAGTGGATGTCAGCATAGTTTTTCCTTCGATGAATAGGTGACGCTGACTGAACAGAGGTCTGGATGCAGACTATTGCGTCCTTTAGCTGATTAATGTATTTATTTCCTTTCCAATAAATTGCACAAGAATATTTTATGATTCATAATTGCACAGATGGAAAAGGCTAATCTGTTGGGTCATGGAGTGATCATTTTGTCTTAGGAGATCAGAAAAGTTCGTAAGTTCTTTACATAATAATGGATTGTTAGATACTATTTTACTATTTGAAAATCTATATTGGTTTGGGCTTTATTCCCCATGAGTAGTAGGATTCTCAGGACTCTTACAGTCACAGCTTTTGGTTGCCTTTATTAGTTTTGCATGCTCTGTTTTCCCAACAGAGCAGCTGGGATATTGTATAAGCAATTCACATCAGCACTGGGTGCAGTCCAAATATAACCTGCCATCGAGCTTTGGCAGACAAAAAGAAAATATCCAAAACAGCCAAAAAAAGAAAGAGGCTGTGAAGGCTATGCCTGTAAGTGTGGGAGTAGATGGGTATAGCCCTGCTGTGGCCACACTGGGGAGGCTCTAGGGCTGGAGGTAAGCCAGCTGTGGCTGAAGCTGTCTGGCTGAGTAGCACACTGTGTCCTGCCTCTTGATGAGAAATGTTAGTGCCAGCACAGTGCCGCACAAATATGACTACAGAGTTTCCAGACTGCTACTTTCATCATGTGCAGCTTGCCTGAAAGCCAGAGAGAACCACCAGTCAGCAGCTTTAGGAGAAGAGACAGTGGACAGGACCAGTGTGCCAGCACAGGCTTTTCCCAAGGCAGAGCCACCTGCTCACAGAAGAATGAACAGGAATATTCTGAGAATGCAGAATTAAACAAAAAACCCAAACAAACAAACAAATCAACCGAAACCAAACCCAACCATGCTGTATTATGATAAACGGAATCTTTGAAACCATATTAGGTCACCTTTCATTACAAAATAAAAACTTATTTTGAGGAACTTATCTTGAAGAATTTAATTCTACTTCCAGCAGGAAACGGGACAGTTTCTCGTGTTACTTTGCCCTTATTTCTAATCTGAGTAAATTTCCTGGAGAGCTGAGTGGAAGTGCAAGGAGTGGCTATAGAAACAATTGCTGAGGAGTAAACAAATTGAAATAGACAGGTAGGCAGATTTCCTTTCTCTTTTCTTGCAGACTTGATCACTTGAGAGTAGTTGTATGAGAAGGGAGGACTGAGGCATATTTTAATAGAAATCAAATACCAGAACAGTTGCAAATAGCATGATGAAACAGAAAGCAGAGCAGAACAGAGAGCTTACACTAAAGCCTTGCAAGTCATGAATAATAAGAAGAAGTATAAAAGTATTCAAGCCCACAGGAATGAAGCAGCAGTAAATTAGTCCCATCTATCTCAAACATTTCATTATTGCCTGTTGAATTCATTCTGAATTACCAGGTTAGGACTTCAGGTGGTATAGACAAAAGGATTTAGCTGCTAGAGCTTTATGTCACTACAAGCTGTGCCTGAATAAAAGAGCTTAGGTTTGGGAGTTTGTTTATAGAAAGAAACAAACCCAGTTCCCAGAGAAAAGTAGAGAACAATGCCGTATTAGTACTGCTTTATTCTTATACTGACCATAAGATATTTCTTTATCTCTTGCATGCCAACTGCTTTCTTGGTAGCAGTAGTGACACTGATTGTCATAAAAATCTTGAGAAGAGACATTAGCAACAATTTCCTAAAGGAAACTAAAGTGACCTGTATATGTCCTGTCGCACTTTAGTGGAAAGGGAGACCCCTTGGGTCAGAGGGAAAACTTGGACAACTTTCCCATATGTCTGAAGAATGGAATTCAGTCTGTACTTCAAACTGAGCAGTGAGGCCAGAGAAATAGGAGACAGGATATGAATACAGCAGAACACGTTCCCTTGGATATTTTGCAGGAGGGAACTGAAAGGTCATATTTAGCCAAGATACAAAGAAGTATTATCTGCATTTCAAGAATGGCTTTTACACAAACTTTGCTTTTCTAATCTTCCTGCCTTCAGGATATCCCAATGTTGATTGTACTTGGAGGAGGCAGCTGTAAACTGGGTGGCTAGAAAGATCATTTACTCGTGTTTCTGGCTTGGTTACAAGCACAAAAAGAGGCTATCTTTACTTGGCATACAAACACACTAAGCAGATTTCATTTTGCCTGTAAAGAGCTTAAAAAGAGCTGTGTGGAGAGAAGTTCCCATTTTGCAAAGGATTTTGACATTTCAGAATTTAAC
The DNA here is from genome assembly GCF_000695815.1 of Acanthisitta chloris. Taxonomy (NCBI): domain Eukaryota; kingdom Metazoa; phylum Chordata; class Aves; order Passeriformes; family Acanthisittidae; genus Acanthisitta; species Acanthisitta chloris. Next base: position 3,292 of record NW_008651431.1, read on the forward strand.
TTCATGCGGAATTGGAGGAAAAGAACAATATATGGAAATCAGTGGCAGTAAATTGCACTTTGTCCACTGTTTGCTCCCATAATCTAAGAAAATATTTTGAGTTCTTTAAGTGTGTCTAATAGTATATATTGAAGAATATTAAAAAGACCTGAAATACATATTCCCAAACAAGAACTCCCCATTGGATATGATTTTAATTCCCCTATCCCACAGTTTTCCTTCAAAAGGCTGATGAAATTGACCTGGTTTATATTTAAGTTTCAGGAGGAGGAGAGATGAGTTCATTAAGCTTTTCCTGACAGTTCCTGCATACACTTTGCAAGTATCTGTTACCAACCATGCATTACACTAGACTGTGGTTTTAGCTTTTGTAAGGAGAAAGATGTAAATTACTATCTGCTAAGAGATAACATTTCCCTCCAGATTTCTTTAAAGTCCTGTCAAAAGACATAATCCTGCCCTACCAAAAGCCATGAAAGCTCGTTTGCATCTCTAACTTAGCCCAGAGCAAAACTCAAACTGACTTGAGTGCCAAGGACTGGCCCTCACAGAGTAACCAAGTCTGTCAGTAATGATGAATAATATGTGAAGTGAGGAAAACAACCTGTGCATCAGGGAAATTATCTCCACTCTTCCTATTAATTTCGATGGCAGAATATGAAAAGGTGGTTCCCTAGAGCCACATTGCTGGGCAGGTGGAAAAAAGCTGGTTCACAGAGGTATTGCCCCTGGAAGAAGGATGCAGGCTAGGACAGGGGCAGAGAGCAGAGAGCTCCTAGAGGGCA
>NW_008651431.1:4093-5914 GCF_000695815.1 Acanthisitta chloris
TAAGCAGCACACTGCCTTTACCACATCCAAGGTCATGGGTGCACCCAGCTGTTTTTCTATCACCCCTTTGAAGCAAGACACGCATTGCAATGTAGAAGTGAACAAATAGCCCTGTCATTTCTAATGTTCACTGTGCAATGTGTGTTTTCTAAGCTTGGTCAGTGCTAGAAAGAGTCCCAAGGCCAGGCATGGCACAGCAGCACATTCCCTGCAAAACCTCTGCACTGCCAAAATTCTCCTCCTCCTTACAGAGGGTAAAATCCAAAGAGAGACAGCAACATAATGGGCCTTAAAAGTGCTTTTTGGCCATTCCTCCCTACAGAAGAACTCTCTGGTTAAATTCAAAATGAGGACCTGCAAAGCAGGATAAAAGGATATCCAAGGCTGTCCTCTCCCACAGGAAGCACCTTACAGGATCCTGTGCCCAGCAGCCTTTTACTTTCCTTTGTCACTGTCTTTCCCTGTTTGTAAGCACCTCTGGCAGCATTGGCTTTGGGTTCCTCTGGAGCTCTGGCTTCCATCAAACTGCAAACCAGGAGCTTTCCCAGTGCTGCTCATAGCTACAGCAGCTGCTGCTTTCTCCTGCCAGGGTGACTGGCAGTCGGTGTTGGCAGCTGCCAGCTCAGCCAGCAGCAAGAGCAGAGCAGATAATCAGCACATCCACTTACCCTCCTGAGACTTTTGACAAATGAAATTTATATACAAGATCAGCAGGACCTTAAGAATATTTATGGTATTTTGCTGGTCCTTTGATGGAAAAGGAAAAGAAGGATGATAGCAGCCCTTCTTTCAATAGTGACACACTTGAAGCTTAACTTTAATCTGACGTTGAAACACACCCAAATGCAACTGGAAGACCAGAAGCTACAAAATAAATCCTTCTTGTCATTAACTGTATGTGTCCATATAAGCTGTAGTTGTCCTCACAAGACATTTTCCAGGTATAGAAAGCTTTAAATGATACCACCCTCATTTAGGTCAAACTATATGATCCTGACGTACAGGTGTTTGTGCTGTCTGACACTTCTGGGTTCTGAGCAGTTTAACTTTTACAAAGCAACGGTTCTTGGCTATTTCCCAAAGAAACTGATCTGTTGCTCCTTTCCTCCTTCAGAACTCTGAAACAATAAACAAGAAAACTTAATAATCATTGTTAGTGATTGTCCAGGGGAGTGATTCTGATGGCTTGTCACTGCTTCCTATTTGTGTCACAGCTGTTCCCTGGGCTACGTCACCTTCGAGGCCAAAGGCATGTCTGGTTATTTTTGTCACTGAGTTTAACAGGGAGCACCTCCATATGCATTCCAAACATACTTTCCCTTATAACTCTGAGCCACAGTGTCTGCTTGGAATTAACATGCCACTCACAGACCAAGTGACCAGTCTTATAGTTAGAGATATTACTTTATAGATTAAAGAATTTAGCTAACCTTAGGTGCAAGAAGAAACAGGCATCATCAAGAGCAAGACAGAAGGAGCTGCATAGACTGTGCTTCAGATAGTGTGCACTCAGGTCTGTTGTGCAGGAGGTAAGCAGAGCAGTAGTCAGCACACTCTGCAGTTGATTATTAACAGTACTAAATGATGCAAATTAGGCTTCCCTAGTCAAATGCTGGGAATGTGCAGGAAAGAGAAATTAACATACAATTTTGAGTTAATACTATACTGAATTTCCAGTGGGATTCACCAAGCTGTGCAGGGGGAATGTGTGCGGTGACAACACTCAGCACAAGGCTGGAACACAAGGTGGGCTGGTATTGCTGAACACCAATAAACCCGAGTGAAAGCAAAGAACCAAGAATCACAGAATCATAGAATCAA
>NW_008651432.1:0-8005 GCF_000695815.1 Acanthisitta chloris
AATCATAAAATTAGTGTTCTATACGTTCTATACGTTCTATACGTTTGGTAAGATAAAGATTTTGATTTCTGATCTGAAATTAATTCTGATTAATGCCAAATTAACTTCAGCATTAACAGTGCAACTGGGAACAGTGCCTTCTCCTCAAGCAGAGCTGCTAAGTAACCACAGTGTTTTCTGCCCAAGACACGTCAGGGATAAGGGTTAGTAAACTGCTCAAGGAGTTTAAACATTTTCAAAAAATTATTCACTATACAAGGTAATTATCTAAATAATCCAGTACAGAGGCAGGGCTAATTGCAAGAGGGAAATCTTCCCTTATAGAATTCTGAAGATTTTTATTTTACATGTGCAACTGCATCTTCCAAAGAAACAGCAGAATAGCATTCAAGATTTTATCAATAATCTACAAAAATCACTTTTGGCAAACTTCTCTGCATCGGCAATGAGATGGCCTAGATACCCTGACAGCTTCTCTTTAAAAGCTTTTGTTTCCATGACAAGGACTCATCACAACAGCAGAGATAAGGCATTAAAGAAAACTGACAGGGCAAACAGAAGGTTACATCACTCTCCTTTCTGCCAAAGTGCTATTATTTCTCAAACATCATCCTTATCTTCCAGGTATAGTACTCTGCCTTTTTTCAGCTGAAAATAATTTTCCCATTAGATCCATTTGGATCAGGTACATTTCTTTATATATATCCATGTTATACTGCATTCTGATACTTTATACACACTGCACTGACATGTTACTTATGTGATAGGTTAACAAGCACACAGATTTACAGATGTTTTTGATTTTTCCAGTATCCTAAACTCTCCTCCATACTTTCTTTGTTTCTCTCCATCATCTGCTTTTCCTTTCAGCAACAACACATGTATGTTACAGCATGTTAGAACTAACTTCACTTTTTAAAAATTTTTATAACTTTGGATTCTCTGGTGGTTATCTCAACACCATGAAACCTAATCTTTTTAATGTGTTCAGAAGATAATAGTCCATCTTTAAACAGCTAGTTAAAATTGTTCACTCAGCCAGAGTCATGCACTTACTGAAGTGACAGCCAGACACTAAAATATTAAGTATTACCAGTGGTTTACAAATAAATTTCTGACCTCCGTAGAATATCTGTAAAATCTTTCACTTGATTCTTTTTTCTTTTGTTTTAGTAGGAAGGGGCATGAACAGCATTGCACTAAGTCCTAATTAAAGGCATTAAGAAATAGTAAATGTGGGAATGAAAGTTTAGACATGATACAAGGCCAGGAAATCATACCATACAGTAATTTTTGGCACCTTCTTATTCTGTTGCTAAAGATAATTTCTCCTGGTGATGGGGACCCTGGAATCCAGAGATAAACCTATACTTGCACAACCTTCTTGATCAGCACATCCTTCCTCTGAGGCCCTGAACTCACAAGCAACTACCACAATCCAATTAACATTTATGTTCTTGCATGAGCTTCCTCTCCAGATACTGTAGTCTTAGAAAAATCATCAATCCCCCAAAACTTGTAACAAGTTTTAATAATAATCTTAAAGTACCTTTTTTCTTTATGCATTTTAACAATATAAATGAAAGCAGAAATGTTTGAGAAAGCTATGAAGACACGGGACAGAAGCTCAGAAGTTGCCAAAAGACATGTAAATGCCTTTCCTTTGCCAATGCTCTCCATTATAATGAATACAGAAGGAATTAATAACAATAATGAAGAAGGACAGCCTTGAAAAAAGGAGGGACAGGAAGCTCCCAATGTCTAGGCAGTTTCTGAGTCTCCAAACCACTCCCTGAAAGCCTATCTCTCTGCCTCCATTAACTACCCATGGAACCCCTGACAGGAGCCTCCTAATTGAAAAACCTCACTTTGGCACCCAAAGTTGTGCCTGTGTGTGGCCTGGGACCAGCAGCCATGTGGAGGATGAATAACATACGCAGCCTTCATGAGGCAATGGCCAGTAACCAAAAGGATACAGAAAAATCCCTTCGGTGCCAGAATCCAGCTGAGCAAAGCCAAAACAGATTCCCATGGTGGGTCGGTATCATGAAACAGCCCATGCAAAAGCTCCACAGCAGCATTATTAAATGTAAAGAATGGTTTCCCATGCAAAAGCTCCACAGCAGCATTATTAACAGGAGATAAGCTGAACATGGTCTTCTTTGGGTAGCTTATCTTCTGCTACTCTGTCAAACCTCCTTTTGCTGTGGGATCATTGCCTCCCCACTGCTCTTTGAGGGCATATCTGATCCCAGTAGCTGCTCTCCAGTGGGGACTGAATGAGCCCTTGGATAAAGCTGGCAACTGGGTCTACTCCTGAAGTGCTTTGAAGAAGCATGAGAAAGTAAATTTGCTTTAATGGCTATGAGAACTATCAACCTGGGGTAGGAAATCAGCGTTCTCAGCCTCTTGCAGTTTTTAAAAAATGTATTTGTCTTAAACATTGCATTTAAAAATGACCAATTTCATGTCAGTGGGAGCTGGAGCCTCTCAGGAATTTGTTCAGGGAAGCTTCATTAGGTAAGTGACAACCAGAGGCACACCAAGAATGCATACCAGACAGAAAGGCACTGTGTAGGAGTGTAACTCATTTTGCAAGGACTGACAGTAACCAAAACCCCAAATGATCTGTAAAAATCAATCAGGTTCTGCACCACTGCATGATGAGTCAGCTAGAGCAACTGTCCTGCAACACCTCTGGGTGGAAATGCCTTCCTTTGTCTCCTGAAATCAGTCAGTCAGAAACTCTGTGTTTTCAGTTAATTAATCTGCTGCAAATCAAGGAAGCCAACACACAGCCATGTTTTGGACTCATGATGCTGAGTCTTTTTTTTTGAAGAGGGAAGCAAGCACCCAAAGACTATCCAGATAAAGATGCATGAGCAAAGCAGCATGAAAAACTATGCATGATGTACTTTAAATGCCAAGAGCCAGTGCAATCAGTCACATGAAATGATGCGTCAAAACTTCTAATGAGAGAAAAGGAGGCAGTTAAACTCAATGGAAATGCATTCCAAAGCTGCTAAAGGTCAGCCTCCACATTTACAACAAGTCATATACTAAAGAGTGGCACGCTGGTGCCGATGTCACACCACTACTGATTTGCCTGAGCTCACTCAGGGCAGGTATTGCCAGCAGCACACCCAAAGTCCAGCTGTGACCACAGATAACCAGCACCTCTCAGCAGCTGGTGTACAACCTTCCACCAAAAAAGGCATTCCACAGATTTAAGGCCTGCCTGCCACCGTAGAGCATCCTGGAACAAGGGAAATGACCCTCTGTTCTGAAACTGAGATAATGGACAGGCTTTACCACCTGAACTCCATGGTTTCAAATTCAAGATTTTCAACCTTATAAACCATTTCTTTACATTTAACATTCGCCTTCAAGACAAAGTCTTACATAATTCACTCATTGCCTTCACTGCACAGAACTGCCTCCATGCACTAAGAAACAAAGGGTTAACACTTTCTGTCACCTTCCTTGTACAGGCCCATCATTGCTCAGCCTTGGACCCAAAGCAGCCAACCTAGAGAGTAAACACACTTCTCCACCAATAGCAATGATGCTTGCACAAAAATGTATATGTTCCTTGCTTTATCCTACACTCAACTTGCATGAAAACGTATATGTTCCTTGCTTTATCCTACACTTTTTGGGTTGCTTGCAGAGCCCCTACATTATTAAATTTTACAAAAGTAGCTATTGACAGTTCTGCTTGCATCATTTTGCAGAATGACTTAATTTTCCCACAAGTTATCAGGCAAATTGAGAACTTCAAAGTGTACAAACCCCATTATCTAACAGTGAAGTGCCTCTGAAAACGTATATGTTCCTTGCTTTATCCTACACTTTTTGGGTTGCTTGCAGAGCCCCTACATTATTAAATTTTACAAAAGTAGCTATTGACAGTTCTGCTTGCATCATTTTGCAGAATGACTTAATTTTCCCACAAGTTATCAGGCAAATTGAGAACTTCAAAGTGTACAAACCCCATTATCTAACAGTGAAGTGCCTCCCTCCCTTGCATGCAGTTCATGGCATAACAGCTTTTAGACTATATATTTTATACTATAAAATGATGCCTGAAGAAGCTTTCTTTTGTGAGTTTTAAAAAAAAAACAAACACAAAAAACCCACCACAAACAAACAAACAAAAAATTACAGCTTACTTCCTCAGCAGACAAGCATCCAAATTAAAAATATCCCTTCTCAAGAGAAACTGATCTCTTTGCAAGGGAGCTACTTTCAAGAATATAATTGAGAAAAAAGTTATTTTATTTTGCTCACAGATGAATACAAATAATGTTAGCTTCACCAGGACTAGGAAAAAGTAAATATTACTGCTCACTTCAAGATATGGAAGGACAGGTTTATTACAATACTTTATTTTTAGAAACATGAAATTTTTTTCCAGTTCATTAGAGGAGATTTCTGGGAATGGAATAAACTAACAAATTCAGAGAAGCTGCAAACACCTGTATTCAGTGGACTCTTATATAGAGTGACCAGTGATGCTTATTTGTGCAGTAACCTTTTCATTTTTTTGATAATTATATTTCATTTCCTACATTATAGTGTTCAAGGATTAAAAAGCCCAAAACATAAAGGAACTCAGACAATGTCTATCCCATGCTTTATCCACTGATCTGTCAAAATTTGTTAACTGGCTAGATAGTTTGCATATACAAACTCCATTAATTTTATTTGAATGAAGCAAAGGACAAATAATTAAAAGGAACACTGGGCTCTAAACATCTCACCCACAGCATTTCTTAATATACTTCTCTTAGTTAATAGAGATGTCTTCAGTTTTGCTTCCTGTGTAACATTTACTTAATAACTTGTAGTCAAAATACAGAAATATCCTAAGGCATATGAGAATATACAGTTAGGTTCAGAGGCAAAAGTCTGCCTGTGATAAATTTAATTAGATTTGTATTATGTAATAAATGGAATGAGCATGAACCAATAAATAAGGGAGGAAAATGGGCATGAACAGATAAATAAAGGAGCGAAAAAAACCCAACATATTTGACTAAAGAAAATACAGTCTACTGTATATTAACAGGAATTAAATTCTTACCTTTGTTATTGTACACATCTAGATAGTTTGGTGCTGAAAAAATTGTGATTAGTGAAGGGAAGCCTGTTGTTTGGCTTTTCCTGTACATACGATACCTAGGAGGAAAGAGAAGATACTAATTACTACTTGGTGTTGAATGTATATTTGTCACTGACCTAATACAGTACCAAAAAAAGTATGTTACTGCACTGGCTGTTAACAAATCCCAAGGCAGCAAAACATGCAGATGAGCTATTTAAAAGCCATGAGAAAAGTATTTCCTGCAGGCTTTCTCATCATCTCCATTTGGCATAACCAGGGACCCACACCATGCTCAAAGCTGTGTCCCTGTCTGAAATTTAGTGAGCCAGAGGTGGGTTTTGTTATGAATTTGCTTTGTGGTGATCTCTGGAGCGAGGTGGCCTCTACAGGCACACACCCCAGGACATTCCCAGACTTTCCCTCTGTGGGATTGCAGGTGAAGCAAGCACGAGCATGTGCCTTGGACCTGCATTGTGCTGCCTTCAGAAGCAAAGTGCATGTCCTGCATGCCCCTCCTGCTGCCTTCCCTGAGCATGGAAGGGATGGCAAGGCCAGGGGAGATGGGAAGTATGGGAAGGGGAAACAGAGGGTCTGATACTTTCAGTCTCTGTCGGATCTTATCCAGTCTATTAGCCAGTTTATTAATGTTTGCATGTTTTTGTTACCTAACCTTGATGCCTTATGAAAAATAAAAGGCTTATTGGACCAACAAATAATCAATCAAGCATTAAACCTGCAAGTAATTAGAAGCAAACCAACCAGTACTTAAGACACAAATACTGCTCTTTAGCCCTCAGCTACAAGAAACTTTAGAATTTGGAAAACATCCACAACAGTTGCACTGAAACTGTGCTATAGTTTCATGCAATCTCTTCTATGTAATTTTATTTTTCACCTTTTATTGGCAAGCAATACAATAAAAATGAAATTTCATGACCCTTGGGTATTTCATGCCAGGTGTTTTTGGCACAGTAATACCTGGCTTTTAATTGCATTTATATTTTTAAATATGTGACAATTCAAACATTCAGAACAGCTTTTTACATGCATAGTGAATATTGACTTTTTCCCCACAATCTCGTTACTTTATCCTTTATTGCTACTCAAGTTGAGTGAAGTTTCTACCTTCAAATAAACTCATTAATAATTTATGCATGATATGCAAAGCTCTTTATTGAGATTCCAATCCTTCATTAATATCTCACAAGTATTATACAATTCAAATAATAGGTGTTTCTGAAATATTTTTTTTAAGTGGCACAAAAATTTCTGTCTTTACAATGACCATAGTTTCATGGGGAATCATTAACACTACCTGGTGCTTGACCTGGACCGTTCTCTGCACATGTCTTAAACTCCGTAAATTCATTAATGATACTCTTGCAGAAAAAAAATGGTGGCTATTGACTTCCACAATTCTATATTTATTTATTTTGTTTTAGAAAGAGTAAAACCAGTAGGCCCAGAAGTTTCAGGTAGCTGTGAACGATTTGAAAGATATTTCTGGCCTTCATGAGTCAAATCACTTTGCAAGCATCATGGCAAGTAGTGTGCCAAAAGTCTCTTCTTCGCAATTCTTATTTTTCTGCAATGAAGTTGCTTTTCTTTCCAAGTTTGGCATAAAAATAACTTTTGGTCATTTTATGTTATTTAAAATCACTAAGCCTAAGTAAGTGGCATGTCTGGGGATTCATTAAGTCCTGTAACTCAGTAGTAATAATGTAAAAGATATTCTAATGCCAGTGTACATTTTTATAGCATTAGTAAAAAGTGAGAACTGTTGCAACTTAAAGTTTTCCAGTTCATTCTCACCCATCTGTTCCTCCTTCCCTTGCTCTGTTTGACAATTATACATTATTAGCACCTCCTCTCCATACATACTTACCCAGCATCCTGGGCTTCATGAGCTCGGAGTATGGATAACAAGTTATTGTGCTGTAGGAATTCACATACAGCAGGGTAACTGTTGGAAAAAAGATAACAGCACCTGTTATGGCATTATCAGAAGCATCACACAGAGCTCTAGCTTTCAAAAAATGTATCATCCAATACGCATCATTCATGAAATCAGCCCCTGTTCTGCAGGCAGTAGAGACAAGACTACACAAACACTAAACAACACTACACAACAGTGTCTTTTTTAATCCCACCCCATAACTGTGTGGAGTGAAATGCTAGAAGTTGCAACTCATTGCAGAACAACAATCACCTGATGGCTTGTCAGAAAGAAACTACTTTCTTTTATTACTTTAAGACTTAATGTCTTCCGAAAAAGAAAAATGTAATACAACAGTTACTTGCAACAGAAAACCTCCTCACCCACCAACTACAGTTTGCACTGGCTACTTGTGGACACCAGATAATAAGGTGAATGCAAACAGAGGGGAAGAGACAAAAAGAAGGCAAACCAATCTTCAAACTGAGGATGTTTGATCTTCCTGAACTTTATACCCTTGATAAAGGAGAATTGTTTCCCCTTAAAATGTAAATCCTGTGAATGCTCAAACCCCCAAAATGTGCCCATTGAATACTGCTTTCCAAGACATGTTCTACTAGTGTATGAGTGAAAATAAAATCATTAGGTGAAAATGGTGATTGAGGAATCTCTGCCATATTTTTCACTGCACATGGGCAGTGTTACTTTTAAAGAGAAAAAGGAAGAGACCTTTCTTACAGCCTGAGCACCATGAAAAGTACTCTTTCTGTTTAACATACTGACCACATGGAAAGCACAGACAAGAAAAACGGAGCACAGCAGTTCTGACAGCACAAGTGTGAAATATTAAGTTTGCAGGGAAAACCTGTTTAAAATTATACTGACATAAATGTTACAGAACTTAAAATTATTTCATTTTGTTGCTTTCAGAAACACAGAATCATAGAATCATACAATCAGCT
>NW_008651433.1:0-18900 GCF_000695815.1 Acanthisitta chloris
TGTTACTTCGGGCCTCACTGGTCCAAGCTGAGCTCGAAATGTCTGCCAGATGAGGCGCAGTGAGGTTTATTTCTCTGTAGTGCCTGCTTTAGCCTTATCTGCGGTACAAGTCGCGAGGGATTTTGGCCGCGGAGGGTGTCACTCCTCGTGGATCTGCTCCCTTTTCCATGGTGACGGTGGCTTTGTGCAGTGTGCAGTCAGTCGAGCCCCATGGGATCACAGAATCAGTCAGACCTCTTAGGATCGTGGAGTCCAACCTGTGAGCAAACATGTCAACTAGACCACGGGACTAAGTGCCACATCCATCTCCTTAAGCATCTCCAGGGGCAATCCACTCCAGTGTCTAAAGGTGGAAGTGCTTTCCCTCAGGAATGGCTTCTGTATGGCTGTATGGTACAGATCGAGTGGTGTTCTGGTTTGCCTGGGAAGCTGCAAAGCTGCAGGTTGTAATTTGTGCTGTGCCTAAGTGTCTGGTTTAATCCATAGCAAGGGGTGGCACTGCTGGTTTGCCTGTTGGTGTTGTAGGTAGTAGATGCTGGAAAAGTTTTTTCTGTGTGCCCCATTCAGTTTGGTTCACCTCACTGTGCAGCATCTTTCTACTATTGCACCAATTCCAACAGACACAGAGGAAAACCACACAAAAACATATTGCTTGCTTCTGGCAAAAAGGATGAAGTGACCTCTGACCAGGTTTTGTTGTAGTTTCTGGCTTTTGTGACAGCCCTTCTTATTACTCTTCAGCATCACAGGTGTCATTGTAAAAGAGAGTGGTAGTTTCTGGCTTTTGTGACAGCTCTTCTTATTGCTCTTCAGCATTCACAGGTGTCATTGTAAAAGAGAGTGGGACAACCTGCCACGTCTGCCAATGCAGAACAGAGTTAAATCCCACTAGGAAGTTAGTGCAAACTCCATCGCTCTTACTACAGTTTTAGAGGATTTGGCTTTCATTTATTTCATTTTGAATCTGTTGCATCCTGTGATTATAAAGTGCATTCTTGATATTACATGAAATTTTGGTTTTTTAAGTTATTTGATGTTTTATTGTGTGCCTTATTGTTGATATTATGCTAAATTTTGTTTTTAAAGTTATTTGATGTTTTATTGTGTGCCTGTTTAATTTTTGGAGGAAGAACGTGCTCTCTGATTAGAAATAGCTAGAGGTACTCTGGCTTCCCAGTAGTGGTTGCTTTTGTGGGGAAGAGAAATACCAATGCATGCAAGATGACCTGTTTCTAGAGCAGTTATTTTAAGTAATTAATTTTTATATTTACTTCTACTTTGTCTTCAGTGGTTTGTTTGCAGAACAGCAGCTATATGTGTATGGCGCTGTCTTAAAATATTGCTAAGCTTGCTCACCACTGGGATTATAATAATGGTTTATTTTTAATAATTAATTCAAGTGCATCTTTTGCCTTTCAGATTAAAGAGCAGAAGGTTGTAGTTGATGAGCTTTCTAATTTGAAGAAGAACAGGGTAAGTATTTACAAATTTGCTGTTGACTGTTTCATTTTAGCAGAGAAATAAGAATAAAGGCAAAATCAGAGCATGCTGTCTAGTTTGTTTTAATACACATGTGGTCTGCTGTTCTCAGAGTAATTTGTCCTCCAGGTGGTTTGATTATTATGCAGCCTAACACTGGGGTCTTTTACCATTTTATGTTTCATTAAGATGTTTGAGTTGATCAGAAGACTTCACGAGGCATTCTTTCTTTTTGTATGCATGTGCTTTAAAATGGCATGTGATCCCTCATGTGTGAGGAGAAGGGAAATGCAGAATAGTCATGGGTTGCTGGTTAAATGTTTTTGCTGGTGCAGTATTAGAATGTTGGTGTTGTCAGGGCAGAATGTACTCCTTCACTTCTATACCAGAAGTATATCTCAGTGGACCTACACCAGTTCCTACTGCAGTGTGGTTCCAGAGTTTATGGCTTCGACTTTGACGTGTTGTTTTTGTTTTACAGAGAGTTTACAAACAGCAACCCAACAGCAACATATTCTTCCTTGCAGACCGAACGGAAACGCTGTCTCAGTGCAAAAGTAAGTCAAATGGTTCAATATTTAAAAGCTGTATTTGTAGCTGATTTCAAAGGTATATATATCAAACTGAAAAGCTGCCAGCTGTGTATCGAATGCAAGGTAGGCTTTAGACACCTGCTTGTTTTTCTGGATCAGATAAATGTGAAAGTGTTTACAGTTGATACATGGATGTGATAAAAGAGAAGTGCTGAGGATATAGAAAAAGGCACAAAATCTGCTGAACAGTGGAGTTATTATTCTCAGTGTCCTTTGGGAAGCTGTATGAAGTCTAAAAAAGGCACGGCATGAGTAGAAAGAAAATAGCAAGTTAAACTGGAGTTAAGCTAGAAGTCTTAAGGTAGTTGAAAGGATGAATCTGGGATTATGAAGGTGGGAGACTGGATAGTAGTGGTGATGATTGAACAAATGTTACAAATGTATACATTTAGAGGCATAAATTTATTTTTTGCATTGAGCAATTGCTGCTTTCATTTTCTTTTCTTTGGGTTAATGGTGTTGACATTTTAATTGACAGTTTCCTTTTCTTGCTACAAATGTATAAATCATACTAATTATATAGGCAAGAGTTGCACATTCCCTTGTCATAGTGTGGCTTTCTTTGAGAGAAAAAAAGTCAGAGTCTTTGTATAATTAAAGAGGAATAAAGAACACAAACATAGCACTTTGGTTAATTAGTGTTTCATATTTATCTCTTCAATTGATCTAGTGTCTGGAGTTGCTAATTTCTTAGATATACTCTTAAACTTACCTACTAAAAACCTTACTGTTCCTGTGATTTTTCTTTTACACAGATACATTAGATGAACTAAAGAAGGCACATCAGGACATGGAAAATGCAGAAAAGGCTAAAATCAAGAAATAGGTGATCTGCATTCCAAGTGGCAATGTGTGGCATTTGTTGTGTTGTTACCTTCGGTAGCCAATGTGCTGTTCATGATTTCCTTAGCCAAGACATCCTCTGCTGTCTTAAAAGAAGAGGACCAGACAGTAGCCAACAGTTGATAAAATCTGTGTCTGATCTCTCTTATGAGTGTCTGTTTTCTGGCCATGTACTTCACATGAGGGGACCGGTGACTCCTCAGCCTCTAGAAGATGCCAACAACAATATATTTCTTTGGAATGGAGAAATTTTCAATGGAGTGCACGTAGGAGAGCTAGAGAATGACACTCAAGTTATGCTTCAGCACCTTGCGTTATGCAGCAGTGAAGTGGACATTTTGTCACTCTTTTCATCCCTTCAGGGTCCCTGGGCTTTTATTTATTACCAAGCATCTAAACACAGTTTATGGTTTGGTAGAGATTATTTTGGTCGTCGTAGTTTGCTTTGGCAGTTCAGTAATGAGGTCAACAGCACTTTCTGCCTCACGTCTGTAGCTGGTTACTCTGCCTCAGGCAACCAGTGGCAAGAAGTCCCAGCCTCTGGAATTTTCAAAATTGATCTCAAAGCTTGTGTAACGGCTAAATCTTTGTCTTTAACATGGTTTCCGTGGAAGTACAGCTGCACAAAGCAAGAAGTAGATGAAATACTCACTGATGTGTGTGACCAAGTGTCAAAAGACTTAGCGAAACATGTACGTCTTGTGATGAATGAATCCAAGCTGTGTCTCAGGGCACCAGTTATCCCCTTAAATAAGACCATTTCTGAAGCTTCGGGTGAATGCCAAGGCACTAATATTAGCAACAATATGCATGTGGTTTCTGTAGAAACCCTGCAAAGATTTCTTGCAGAGGAACAAAAGAAAAAATTAGTCCATCAGTTTATCGATGTTTTAAGTGAAGCAGTCAAGAGACGAGTTCTATCTCTCATCAGAGCTCAAGGTCAGAAAACAAGGGAAGCTCCTAGCATGTCTAATAAGAAAGCACATGTTGCAGTGCTCTTTTCTGGTGGCATTGATTCTATGGTTATTGCAGCCCTTGCTGATAAACATGTGCCTTTGGAGGAGCCAATTGATCTTCTCAATGTAGCTTTCATGATGAAAGAACAAGCTAAGCAAAAGGGTACCACTAGAAGACATACCAGCCATGAAGTACAACCTGATTTGCTTTGTCCTCAAGAAAGCTGTCAAGATCTTGATGCTAAAACTAGTGCTCACTTATCCTGCTTTGATGTTCCTGACAGAATCACTGGTAGGGCAGGACTGAAGGAATTAGAAGCCATTAGCCCTTCAAGAATCTGGAACTTTGTGGAAATTAATGTTACACTAGAGGAACTGAAAAACATGAGACACCAACGCATTAATCACTTAATTTATCCACTGGATACAGTCTTGGATGACAGCATAGGCTGTGCAATTTGGTTTGCTTCTAGAGGGGCAGGTTTTCTTAGTAACCAGGGAGAACTGAAACCATATAAAAGTCCTGCAAAGGTACAGATTTCTTTTGTTGTTTTCTGCCTTATGTTTGACCTGTGAATGTAAAAACAGTTCTTTTGATCAAGAAACCAACTGAGAGTTTTACTATTCATCAGGTTGCTGAAATTCAGTGACAGGATGTAGAATAGTTCTGTAACTGTAATCTTTGTGTACTTCTACAGTTAAAAACTGCCTTCAGTGCTTTTGGCCTGTGATGGGTATGGCTTTTCAGAGAACTTGGATAAGCAGCAATATGACTAGGAAAAAACAAACTCATCATGTATCATTTGCAGTGTTTCAACTCTAGTAATGGGTTAACAGCTGTTCAGTCCAAACCGAATGTGCTGATGAATTTAGAGATAAATGTTAATGGATTATGAAGTAATATTGTTCTGTGCCAGCATCCCACCCCTTGTAAAATTGCTGTCTTCTTATTTAGGCATTATTTATGCTGTTGGTGTGACAAAATCACAAATAATACACACATTTTTTGGTAGTTACTCTGTTGGAATGGCAGAATTACAAAAAGTAGCTCTTTCCTTTTTTTAACTTATTTTCATCTATGTAATATTAAGTGAATCTTTTTAGTAACTAGCTAATTTTCTTGGGGACTTGATTCTGATTTTACAGTTCCCTACTTCTGATGGTTTGTGCAGGGAAGAATGAACTGTTTCGTGTCAGGAATGTACAAGCCAACTGCTGCCTTTGCATTTTGAGGCTCCTGCTACTTGTCTACTAATTACTAGATCCTAAACCCACAAATAAAGCACCAACAACAGAAACCCAAAGAAACACAACAATTTGCTTAAAAACTACTGCAATAGAACACAGTGGATTCAGTTGACCCATCTACTTAAGGATGTGCATCTCAGATTTGCAAAACATACAAATTCATCTTAGGTCCAGAGTATGTTGAAGTGGGTTATGAGTTAATAGAGCATAAAGCAAAAGTGTTATTTTCCCCATCAGCTAATTACTGCTGTGCACAGTTTAAAAATTAGTTGACCACTAACTGGTATCAGATTAGTAAACCACACTTGATTGATTGTTAAGAGACTTCCACTTTTATAGTGAACTGCTGGCTGAAGGCACAGTAATGGGCCACATGGGATGTGTTTCTTCTCTTGATAACATTTTATGCCCTTACTGAGTAGACAGAAGATTATGAACCATTTTTACTTTGTTTGATGCAGTTGTTACTAACCCAGGGGCTGGTAAATTAGCAGCACTATGGATGTACATTCAGCTAACTATTTAGAAGATATGGCACACATAATCTTTAGCAACAATTTTTTTTCTATGAAGGCTGGTTGGTGTTTAACAAATGCTGTTTATTATATTAGGAACTAACAAAGACATTCTTCAAAGATATTAATGTATTTGTGATGGCACAACATTATTTTGATGTTTTTTGCCTTGCATCAGTAGAAATGTTTGTGTGTACTGTCAGGTGTGATTGTGAACCTGTTTCGGGTTTCCGGTGGGAACTGTTTCAGGCATTGTGTAAGACAGTCCATCATCACAGATAATGTCTTTAGAAGATGTGTGTTAAAAGTTGCTCTCCTTAAGATGCAGTTAAACATTTAAGATCTATTACACGTCAGCTTGCCTAGATACTAAGTTTTCTTGTCTTCTGTTTCCTTAGGTTGTGCTCACAGGAATTGGGGCAGACGAACAACTTGCTGGGTATTCCCGACATCGTGTGTGCTTCAAAAGATATGGCTTAGAGGGTCTGAATAAAGAGCTTGAAATGGAGTTAGATCGAATTTCTTCCAGAAATCTTGGCAGAGATGACAGAATTATTGGTGATCATGGCAAAGAAGCCAGGTAGTGCTGTTTTAACATGAAGCAAAACTGGTTTTGCTGGTTAGATGCAGTTTCTAACTCTCCAACAAAAAGCTTAATAAAACACACTAAAGTTTCATTTGTCTCTAGTTCTATTGCAATTTTGTTCATTTGTACTGTGTTGTGGGGTTTTGGGGTTTGATTTTTTTAAAAATGGTCTGTGGTACTGTGGAAGATTTACTTCAGGGAATTTAGCAGCTTGATTTCCATCCAGAAGTTTTAAGAAGCAGCAACAGATGTTGAAATAGGCAAAATCAAGCTGGTTTTATCATTTTAAGGAGAACAGTCTTCTGCACAGCTGTGAAGTGTTCTGGTGTGGTTATTTGGGGAGTGACTTTGGACAGTGACAACATAACATAGAATCCATGTATTCCTATCCATGCAGCAAAGGCAGGGTCAATATCCACTGCATTTCCTGGCTGCTAAGCCTGAATAGTTGGAGTCGTTTTATTTGTGTTTGCTTCTCCATCCTACCACGAACTTGGAAAAAATTCCTTAGGTGTTGTCCAGTAGCAAAGGCCACTCAGGTGCATGAGAATGGGATCTGTGTACCAGTGTTTTTGCAAATCTGTCCTTACTTGCACATTTTCAGTTTAGCACAAGAACAGTGGCAGTGGTATATGGGCAAGGCAGTTGGGTATGGATGCCTAGAATTCAGAATGGTGTAAAAATTTGTTGTGTAAATGTTTTTGTTTCAAAGTGACAAATGTAGCTTCACACATTAAATGCTTAAAGTTGCCTTGAGAAATGGTACTTTAAAATGTGCTCTTGCATTGGAGTTTCTGTTTCTTCATGATTTCTGTTTTATATAAACTCAGTGTTTCGGATGCTTATTCTTACTCTTTTTGCTTGACTTTGGAAAACTTCTGAGCTTCTGAGTGTAAACATGATAGATTATGTTTTTTTTCTACAAGACAGTGTAACTCCTTTGGAGAATTACCTCTATACTGTGACACTAAGGTTTAAGGTACATCTGTAGTTAGGAATTGACATAGGTTCTGAAGTCATAAAGAGGAAAACCAAGAATATTTGTATGAAGTTTTTAAAGGGTTTTTTCCCCATCTTTTTTGCAGGTTTCCTTTTCTTGATGAAGATGTAGTTTCATTCCTCAGTTCTCTGCCCATCTCAGACAAAGCTGAGCTGACCTTACCTCGAGGAATCGGTGAGAAGTTGATTCTGCGCCTTGCGGCCAAGGAGTTGGGCCTTGCAGCCTCCACTATTGTGCCCAAAAGGGCTATGCAGTTTGGATCTCGGATTGCAAAACTAGAGAGCAACAGTGAAAAAGCATCTGACACATGCATCAGGCTGAAGTCCTTTTCAGTAGATGAGTTATAAAGCAGCATCTTGAGATGTTGCACTTACTCAGTAAATCTTTTGAGCTTTCTTAGAATGTTTGGTCTGGTTTTTTACACACTTGGATACTATTATTATTTGTCATCAAAGTAATGCATATAAACAATACACAAAGTACAGTATTTGTACTAGAGGCTCACTATGAGTGCATCCTTGAGAGAAGAGAATGCTGGGCTCTGGGGAAGAGAGGATGGCCAGAGTTGGCTTTTCCACCCTTCCTAGCTGATGTCAGCGTTGCCAAAAGCACATTGAATCTGTCCAACCTGGCACATATACTGAATTCAGTACATGACTCTGTGGTAGAACAAGTCTAGTCTTGCAGCTGTGCTTTAGGAGGGGGTTGGAGGTAAGGTTCTGAAAGGGAGGGCATGGGGAGGAGCTGGTCTGGGTTGCCAGAGCCAAAAAGAGCTGAGGGTCTCGTTGGCCTCTTGGAGATCTGCCCTTGAAGCATCCTGCTTGCCCGTTCATTACTTGAGGAAAACAGACATCCCACACACAGCCTGAGTGTTTTGGGGCTGTCCTGTACAGCCTCCCAGTCCTTGGCCAGTTCTGCAGGGATGGGTTAGTCAGCAATCCCCAGCCTGGGGCTCCCTGTGCTTCCAGAGAAACTGAGGAGCTCCCTCTAGGGTGTTCTTTGTCCCTTGTTGACTCCCGAGCTTAACGTCTTTCTTAGCTTTAGCTCTGCTGCTTAAAGTTGCAAAGTTCCCATTGTGTACTTCAAGTATGATATCTTTTAAACAAATAAAAAAATCTCCCTTAAAAAAACAAGAGACACTGTAGGTGAATGTGTGGATGCAATCGTGGGGTTGAAACAGAAATTGGGTCTGAGCTTCCTCTGAAGGGAAGCCTGAGTTAGCTTGTCTTTCTAATTTTGTATGGAAAGATCACAAAGTTAATGTAAAAAAAGCTGGATATATGCTCTCCAGTGGTTTGGGTAAGGTTGAAGCTTAGTACTCAACATGTTGCCTTACAGTTTTGGTTTTTATGTTTGGCCAATTAAATAAAAAATGGAAAAATGATAGCAGGGAAAAAAATCAATTTTCATACAAAGCAAAATATATCTATTCCTGCAAACTATAGCTGTATTTTCAATATAATTTCTCAAGTCTGTAAAGAAAGATTTACTGAAATCCCCTTAAGTTTTACACTGCTGCAAAACAGCGACAGATTTCTCACTGGTGCTCTGATGAAGACTGAGTCCATAGTACCTTGCCCTGAGATGTTTGCAAGAGTTCTTGCATCATGCTGTAAAGCAGGTGGAGACTGGACCAAGAGGATCACCAGGCTGATGAAATGCAACTACTGTTCATTATTTGTTGCCTGTGCAATGGTGTTGGAGTGTTCCCAGAAGTTATGTGTCACTTAGGATACTAAGAAAGGAAGTTGTGCATTTTTACCCAGACAAATACTGCCTATCCCAAATTAGGAGGCCTCTGATACTTAGAGAAGTGTGAGAAATAATTTTGGAATGCTTCCAAATAATTCCAGGTAGTAGTTGTAAAAAGAAACCATAGAATTTGGTGATAACAAACTTTTCCAGTTGTCCAGTGATTCATAAGAAATTTATTGTTTTTATTTATAGTCCACTTACCATTACTTGTAGAGTTTCTTGACCAAATGTTTGGTTCCAGTAGGGAAGGGGAGAAAAAAAATAAGATACATTAAAATGCTTTATGTATTGAAATCAGATTCTGTACTTCATTCCATTTTTACTGGGATTTAAAAAGAAGATGAAAATCCCAAATGTAAGTAAACATCTTCAGCCATATTCTAGTAAGAAAACCATAAACTTACTAATTTAATTCAAATTTGACATTGATATTTTTATATCTTCTAGATATATCTTGTAGATTTTTATATATTTAAATGATATCTTTTATATATTAAATGCTAAAATAAATCTAGTGCTTTAAGCTACTATTGTATTGCTACTTCTAGAAGAAAAGAAAATCCCCCTTTTTTAATATCCTGTGAAGCTAAAACTGAAGGAGAATTGCCACTATTTGGTTTTTTTTTTGACCAAGTTTCAAATGTCAACGCTTTGAATATGCACAGAATGAGTGTCCTTAGGTCCATCAGTAAAGGCTGTTTCCTTAGGGATCATGATTATAGTTTGCTGTCTGTGTTGTAATGTATGTGTGTGTTATTACAGCTGATAAACTAGGAGAGAAGATTGTACTTTGTTCAAATTAGCATCAGAGAGAAGGGAAAATGCTTCACAGTTCCTAGGTTTGTGCAGGCTCTGTTGGTGCATGGTTATCCGAGTTCTTACAGATCAGGCTCATACAGACTGCAGTGATTATTTCTCAAATGACTGTAATAGAAGAGTATTTGCTGCTAACCCTGATCTGTCCAAACTGGCACATGACACCTCAATCACAAGGACAACATCCCCAAAAAGCAGCATAGCTCTTAGGTGGCATTAGGGTAGTCTGAGGAATGCTCCAAACAGATTGGCCAGGGAAGGTATAACCTATTCCCTGAGAGATGCTTTTCTTGCCATGATGTGCACAAATGGTCAAGATAAAAGAGGCAAAACACTTCTAAGCATGAAAGGAAATAACTGTACTTGAGTTTCTGTGTTTGCTGATCATTGGTGCAATTCTCTGCATCATTTCATGGATGTTAGCAGTTAGGTATTGACCTAAGCAATCCTTAGAGCTGATCCAGTGACTGTTTTCTCATAGGTATCAGGCTGTAAGGCTCAGTTGTTTGTCATGGATATGCCAAGTAGACAACATTACCCCATTCCAGTGACAGAACTTGATGGTAAGAGGTAAGGAATGTGAACAGTAAGATAGAGACTATATTAATAGTCTTTAGTTCTGAGTTCAGATTGTCATTTACTGAATGGAAATTGCTGAGTATCTTATGAAGGTTTGAGAGGTATAAAGATTTTTATAGCTTTAATAAAATGTACTTTGATTCCAGTTTAATTTTTAAATTTATTTTTAACAGCTTTTTATGACACTATCAAATACTAGTTTAAATTCTGTATATATATTACAGTTGCTGGCAACATACAGGGTTGCTGGCTAAATGCTGTGCAACCATTTATTTTATATACTGCAGTTAATTTTTCTGGAAATAATGCAACAGTTCTGTAGAAACAACTTAAAAATATCACTGTTCCTCAGTGTAAGAACTCAGTTTCTTCAATGCTTTGAATTCAAGCATGTGAAAATAATGTTGCAAAAGTACTATAAAAGCAGGGTTTAAATTGTCAACAAGCAGAGACTATGGTTACAGGTTTTTTTAATTCCCATATTTGATAGCTATAAAACTAAAATGCCCTACAGGAGGCAGGAATTGTATTACTTCATGAAATAAAACTGCTTGTCTTGCATGTCTTGTATGTTAAATTCCAAGTAAATGTTTTCAGTTGTATTATTCTAAGACTGAAATGTATTTCATGAAGACTATTTCAAGATTAAATTTTTTTTGTTTAAAATCCTACCAGTTGTTTGACTGTTACTGAATATACTTTCAAGCCAAAATGACTCCTGGAGTGATATAAAGTGATTACAGTCTCTGGGGTTTAGCAACATCCAGAAGGTTAACAAGCAATGAGGACACAGTGTATGTATTGCATATGTTACACAAGGGATCTCCAGGGATCATCCAGTTTACAGTCTTGTTTTGAGTGAAGAATGAAATACTTGCAGAGCATTTTAACAGTTACTTTAATGCATAACATGCAGTGGTTGAGGAATGTGTTTCAATAGGTAACATTCTCCATTGCTTCCTCACTCAAGAAAGCTTTTGCTAACAGTTGTTTAAGCTTTTCCTGCAAATTACGCTAAGTAATCCTTCCCGCAGTGAAGAACAAGTAAACACTGGTTTTATAGCACATTTTAATAGACTGAGTTGTTTGGTGTATCACCTTCCTTGTTTCAGTCAGCCTCATACCACAGTAAAAAACCCAACCCTGTGTTTCTTGTCTCTTAAGTGTTATGCCTGTAATAAAACCCAAATATGTGCCTCTTGCAACACTATTGTTGATCATACTAGATTTGCTTCCATTCCAGCCCTACAAATCCACCTCCTTATTCCCAGCTGGTATTTTGTATTTGCTTGAAGTGTACTCCTAGGCTACTGATTTTTTCCAAAACGAGAGGTCATCATATTGTAAGTAGGTTTTCAGGAGTGTTAGCAGCTGCTTTCAGAATGCTATAACCTGCAATTTTCACTACTTCATTTTGTGCTTTCATTTTTCAGTTACAAAAAGAATGTTCAGAACAAGACATTGAAGCAAACTTTTTAAGACCTTGTATGCACTACGCCAACAGTTCATCAGGAGGCCATCAATAACTCCTTACTGAGCACCAGATTTTCAACCAATTGTGTTATCTGTTTTATTTGATTTGTTGAGCTAGGCTAGAAAACTGTCATAATAGCATTTCTAATTCCTTGCTACAAGACATCTCCACTCAAATACTACAGAAGGTCTCTCCTATAATTACTTGGGGCATCTCCTGTTTATTTGTTTTGGAAGACCTTTAAGTAGTTGAATTTAAAGCAAAAGAATCATTATTTGCTGTGTAAAGTCTCAAACATTTAATGGAGGTGAGATAAATATAATAGCTATGTATGAAGTGTTTTTGTTCATTTCACAAATTCCAGTCTGTCAGCTATGTTGAAATCAGCAAAGCACATGGATAATCATCCTACTTGATAGGGCCTAGGAACTGGGATATTTACGTTTATTAAAGGACTTTTATTGCTTTCCCAAGAAGATAATGCAGATAAATTACCAAAAGATAAACTACTTGTTTATCTACATGAAAATGAGACTGCAGAAATGCTGTGTAATGAAGTGCAAATACCATGTACTCTTCCAGTGCTTTCTGTTCAATAAGGAATCTTAACCTCCCAAAAAATGAAGTATTGGAGTAAAAATAACACACATCCCCATGTTGTTACATCTTGCCCTCCAGTTAGCAAAAAAAGCCCAACCAGGCAACCTGTTTGTTTATTACTCTTCCACAAATCCCAATTACTTATTTGTACTCAAATGGAGGTAATCTTAGCATCAGAATCAAGGTTGGAGGAGACCTCCAAGATCAGCAAGTTTATTTTACAATCTTAAACATGTGCATTAGGAATTCAAAAACTCTTATTGAAATGGTGCTAATATTTGAACTATTTATTCCAGTAAATACCCTTGCAATGAATAATAGTGGAATAATAATAGTATATTATACTGATTAGCAAAAAGCAGGGTCAAATAACACATTATTCACACCAGAACTTAGAATGTGCAGCTTAACAGCTGACACTGTGATTTAGCTTTACTGAACTGCTTATAAAAAAAGAGAACATTAATAGGCATTAGCTCTATACCCCGTAATTGTACATTTGTGTAAGGAAGAACAGGCTGCTGACACCAGCAGCAGAAAAGCAGGTACTGCTGAAAGTCAGTTGCACTGGCCTAGGAAAGACACTGAGATCTTCCTGAAAATCTGTGCTTGCACAGGTTCTTTCTCTGTAACTTTTCAGTCATGGAAGTTATGATGTCTTTTAATGCGTAGTGTAAATTATAAAGTTTATTATTAATTATATTGATAAATTATGTATTACAAATATATAAACTTTATTATAAGTTACAAAGTGTAAACAATTGAGGTATTTTCATTGGTGTGAGTTTGTATTTATTAGAAAGTGCACTTTGAATTTTTTTTGTCGGTTGTTTTAATACCTAGAACACTGAGTTGTGGAATAGTAACTGGAATCACTTTGGTGGTAACACACAGCATTTGTTTCTCTGACAAGGGATTTTCAACACGTGTAAACCAAGTACTGCCAGTGAACATAACAGCACTGAAACAGTTTTTATTGAACAATTGAGAGTTGCATTTGCTTCACTAAGTTCCTTTTTAAGTTGCCAACCATCTTATCTCTTTTAATCTTGGCACCTTGATGGAATCTTCTTCGACTCTTTTTGAAATATCGATTCCAAGGGGAGCTCTAAAAAACAAAATTAAGCATTTGTTAGAAAAAAACATCATCATTGCCATCCCACACAGATGTACAGCTTCACAGACCTTTGTCACAATTAGTATGGCAGGCACAGGATTTCTGCACATCACTGTGTGACCAGTAAAATGGTCCATCTGAAGCTGTAGCTAGAAGCATCTTTACACTTAATACTTGCAGTTGTAGCCATTCCAAACTCAGGAAACACAGCTGTGATTTCAAATCCATCTTTAAGGACATCATTTTATTT
This sequence comes from Acanthisitta chloris, assembly GCF_000695815.1. NCBI lineage: Eukaryota > Metazoa > Chordata > Aves > Passeriformes > Acanthisittidae > Acanthisitta > Acanthisitta chloris. The sequence continues at coordinate 13,812 of NW_008651433.1, forward strand.
AGATTCTGATTTTAGTTGATAATTTTACATCTTGCTGATGAATGCAAGACACTAGAGATTCACAGGTATCTCTTCCTATGATAATCTTAAATAATGTCTACAGCAAATCAAATTGAGTATTTTATTCACTTAAATGTATACAGCAAGTTGTTTTTGATGAAGAGTATTTTGTAGTTTTTCATGTGAAAACTGTAATACTTTTTGTATTGAGACTGTCCAAGTCTGTTTTCCTGAAAATGGAAAAAGCCTGAAAAAACTCCCCAAGTTTCAGACCAGCTGGTACTTTTGAAATATTAGAATTTTGTTTGTCCTTAGCGTAGGATCTATTTAAATCCACAGAACACAAGTTATCTGACAAGTCATTAAAAAAATTAGTCTTATCAGTTAAAATAAAATATTATCAGATGTTATATGCTGAGTTATTTTTAACTGACTGCTCATTGTGCATACACAGTTGGACTTGGAGCACATTTATGTCTATAGTGGGCAGGAGGCTAGGGGAGCTTAACTGGCTCCAGTTTTCCTGTCCTACACTGGCAGCAGGAAAACACATAGAACTGCTATGATGGATGGTGATTTAAGTTTCTGAGCCAAACCAAACATAAATGCCAGCCATGATCCTTTGTATTTCACAACTATATTGAAAAATGACTTAACACTTGTATGTTCACAACTACACTGAAAAGGTAAGGCTGGTAACTTAAAACTTCTATGTGCTGCAAAGACACTCCTCATCAGCTTCTGCCACTTTTCAGTGTGAGCTCCTTTCCATGACCACAGTGAATAGTGAAGAAACAGCCTGTGAACAGAGCACTTACTTGGGTTCATAGCGGATTCCATCAGTGCTGTGTAGAACACCAAGTCCTGCACGTAATCTCTCAATGCCATTCCTGAGCCAGAAAGCAATAACGTCAAAGTATGTCATAACTCTGAATACCTGCACATGACTCAGTCACCAGAAATAAGATCTTGATTCTGATGCCAACTTTTAAAGAACACTCTAGAAACACATGCAAAGAGAAACAACCATTACCATGCGATCATAATGCCGTTGTCAGTGCACAGTCTTGGAGGAGGACACAGAAAGGCAAAATCATTGGCATCTGCCAAATTCTGTAGACCTTTTCGGATATACTGGTTACTTGCAACTCCTCCTGAGACAACCTGACAGCAGTTTCAAAGAGAAAAAACACATTGACTCCGAAGTAGTGACAGATCACACTCAGTTGAGATACCTAGAGGAACAAAAGTAGTGACAGATCACACTCAGTTGAGTAACATTCTGTTCAAAGGTTATCACATGTAGTTCTGAAGACAGCCATAAATGATGCATTTGAAGATTAAAACAAATCAGAAAAGAGTATGCTAAGTGAGTTTATTATGCTTAAAGACATTCCTGAATAAAAGCAAGTCAGCCTAGTGGAAGGTGTCCCTGCCTGTGGAACAAAAGTAGTGACAGATCACACTCAGTTGAGTAACATTCTGTTCAAAGGTTATCACATGTAGTTCTGAAGACAGCCATAAATGATGCATTTGAAGATTAAAACAAATCAGAAAAGAGTATGCTAAGTGAGTTTATTATGCTTAAAGACATTCCTGAATAAAAGCAAGTCAGCCTAGTGGAAGGTGTCCCTGCCTGTGGCAGGAGGGTTGGTACTGGATGATCTTTAAGGTCCCTTTCATCCCAAACAATTCCTATTCTAACTAGAACAGCTGTCAAGTGTTGGGGAGCACATGGTCAAATTATGTGTCCTGAATTGTTATGGAAGGTCAATCAGATGGTAAGAAAATCTCTTTGTAGCTTAACACCCAACTATGAAAGATTTCACTGTAAATATTTACATGACTATTACTTCAATCCTGGTATTTTAACAATATAACAGATACTGAGATCTTCCTCACCTGTCTAGATAGAAAGTACAAGGCATCTGCATCTTCAAATGATGTTATAGAGCCAAATATAAAAAGGAAAACAAAGTCTACCCACCAAGGCTGCATTTTTTGATGGTAATATGCTGTTTTTAATGCAGAAGAGCATGGCTCGGTATGTCTTCTGGATGATATGAACAGCCACTGCATGCTGAGTTGCAGCAGCAATATCCTGAGCACAGGACAGGATCTCACCTTCTTGGATACCTATAAAAATGTACAATCAAGGGGGTTTTCCTGAGTACAGGTCATCAAAAACATGGTTTAGATCTGACTGTTTAACAATACCTTCTTCCTTTTCTTTGTGTGCAATGGCATTATTGACAAGGTTCTGCATCCCACAGAAGGAGAAGTTGCAGTTCCGATACTGTTTCATGGGCAGTGGCAGCGTGAGCCGTTCCAGGTCCCCACTCTGAGCCAGGTGCTCTATTGCCTTCCCCCCAGCCATGCTCTGGCACTCTGGGTGCTTTCTTAAAGACAGTCTTCTTGCTACCTAAGGAGGTAATAAACAACAGACTCAGAATACAAGCTGAATAAATTCGTGTAGCTGCAGCTCTGTATTGTTGTCCATGGAGTAAAACTGCACAAAATCCAACCCAATGTGAACTTGCAAACAGGGCACAGTAAGGACAAGATGGAACAGCAGCTGGGTTTGGTTTTTTTCCTGGAGTATTTAGAAATGCAGTTTTAGTACAATTGGGGCAAACATGAGGAACACCAGATTTTGCAGGAAACATTAGTTAGTCCATTTTTAAGCTACAGGAAACACACAGAGATTCCAATACATTATTACCAGAGAAAGAGGAACAAATCTGGTTTCAACCTTTGACAATTCCCTTTCTGATTCCACTCACTTCCCCAGTTTTTTAATTAGTACACACAAACACTGTTTTCAAACTCTGATTGTGCACGAGACCAAAACCTTAAGTAACTGGTTTTACAGACTGTACTCAGTGACTCAGAAAACTTAAGATTCTGAAAGCCAAAGCAGGCTTTCCAAACTGGAAAAAATAAGATTAGTAAGAAATGGCTTAATAGGTAGTGTTTTAAACGTGACAGCATCCTTTAAAATATCCATCTTCTCAAATTCATACAATTTGTATTATTGGTGGCAATGTAACTTCCAACACCAGTTTTGGTTATTTGCTGAAACATAATTCATGTACATATTTTACAGTTACTGTTACGTGTACATTGAAAGAGGAAAATTTGGATGCTAGGAAGGAGTTTTTTCCTGTGAGGGTGGTGAGACACTGGCACAGGTTGCCCAGTGAGGCTGTGGCTGCCCCAACCCTGGCAGTGTTCAAGGCCAGGCTGGATAAAGCCTTGAGCAGCCTGGTCTGGTGGGAGGTGTCCCTCCCAGGGCAGAGGGTTGGCACTGGATGATCTCTAAGGTCCATTCCAACCCCTTAATATTCAATGATTCTATGATTTTTAACAGCCTCTTGTGTCTTGAATCTATGATAATTCAAAACAGAAAAAAAAAGTTAAGTAAAACTGTTGTCAGGTTGATGATACTACTACCATTATGTGGTATAAATGCAATAAAAAGGAGGAAAAAACTAGGTTTACTTCTGTATGGAAATATTACCTTATCCAGCATGTCACCTGGTGCAATATCTATGGACTGTCCAAGCAGAAGGAAATCTGAAACTCCTTGTGCTACTGCCAAGAGGCAGTGGCCTCCAGAGAGTAAAAGAACCAAGAAGGGAAAATCCAGATGATGTGTGAGCCTGATGGTCAGTGCATGAGCCTCCATGTGATGGATGGGTATGAAGGGCTTCTGGTACCTGTTGACCAAGCTCAGGCTGTACTGCAGCCCCACCCCAAGGCTCAGTGCCAGTCCAGGTTTCACTGTAGTTGCAATAGCTGAAAGCTCAGGTACAGAAACACCACTGACACGAAGTGCCTCTTGTACCACTTGCTCAATGTTTTCTCTGTGAAGTCGCTGTGCCACCACAGGAATTATTCCACCTGTTCTAGTAGAAACCAAAGAACTACATTACATTGGAATTTCACAGCAGATACAAAGGCATAAAAATAGTTTTCAGGCACCTCTTAACCTTGGCTTTTCCTGTCTGTTTCCTTAGTGCATTCTCATATGCCTTGTTTAGTGTAAAGGGCACTGAAGAGAGCATAATTATCACTGGGAGGTCAGAAAAGGATGTGACTTGCCCTTTTTGGTACAGATGCTTCTTAAGTGTATTTCAACACTGTTCCAAAACATCTGTCACTTAATATTCACAACCCTCTCACTTGTCACTTCATGTTCTTCGCCACCAATGCTTATAGTTGATGAATTTTCCCTTAAAAACATTGAGACATTTGGTGGTTTTAACAGTAATGATGATTTCATCTTTAATTCAAGCTGGAGAAGTAATTGTCTCCTTCTGCAAGAAAATACTGGAGGAAACTTGTTAAAGCACAGCATTTCTTCCCCCCTCTTTAGTATTACCGCAGTATGTGCTGTGACCCAAGGGATACCTTTACATCTCCACACCTCCCCACTCCTTACTGATTTTATGCTGCAGGGAAGACTTTAATACAGATGATATTACAAGCAACAATAAAACCATTATTAAGGCAAAAGCCTCGGGAAGTCTATTCTTACTGTAAATGGACTTGGTTCTGGCAGTGCAGCGCTTCTCCCAGCACACAGCCAGCATCATCCACCACGGCAGCGCCCGTGTCATCGCAGCTCGTCTCTATCCCCAGCACCAAGCTCCGCGCACGCTGCTCCCCAGAGCCAGCAGAGCTGCTCCTCAGCCGCGCACTCCTGCCGCGTCTCACTGACTTCAAAAGGCTTTTGGCAAGGCTGTTCATGACTTAAAATCTATCTGGTGGTTATGGCTAGAAGAGAACTGTACAGTTTATTACCACCAAAGGGTTTTCAAGCACGTGTGCTGCTTGGAGTTTCTGAAGAGGTGGTGAGTGACGAGTATTACTTTCGCTGAGTATTTAGAAGTGACGGCACATGATATTCAAGACCCTAAGGAGGAGAAAAAGAAAGCGCTGGGAGCTAACGTGTTTGTTTTACCTGGAAGATGGAGGGAGCTCCCCGCCAGGCTCGCAGTGCAGCGCTGCGGGCGGGACACAGCGCACGGCCCTGTCGCCGTTTCACGGGCACGGAATCACCTCCATCCTCTGCAGGCCTCGGCGC
>NW_008651434.1:0-319 GCF_000695815.1 Acanthisitta chloris
GCCGCTGTCGCCTCTAACTGCCCGTCCCGGCCGTGTCCCGCGGGGTTCGTCCCCTGATCTGTCCCTCCCTCCGGGGCGTGCGACTCCAGCACTTCCCCGAGCTCCTCCCGCTTGCCGCGGTTGCCTGCGCCCCGGTCCTGGAGTCGGTCACACCGAGCGTCCCGCTCGGTCGCTGCCTGCAGCCTGCTCAGTCCAGCTCCAGCATTCTGCGGTTGTGGCTCCCAGGCTGAAACGAGTCTGGGTTTTTTCACATATAAACTGTTATTTTTCACATTGCCAGTTCTCCACGTGCAGGCAGCCTGTGGCAGGGACAGAAAAA
>NW_008651434.1:345-7799 GCF_000695815.1 Acanthisitta chloris
TATCCATTCCAAAGCACGGCAGGACTAGAACATCCCATTAAACGGTTCTGAGGAGGTTTTGCTTTTGTTTTACTTTGGCAAGAGACTTTTTTCTCTGACCTCATCGTTGGCTGAGCTATTTTTACTGAAATTCTTCAACAAACATAGTTCATTTTCTGTACGGTCTTGGACAGAATCACCAAATCCCAAACAGTTAAAACCAGAGGAGCTGTAGCTAAAAAGGGTCTTGGACAAGAACACATCACTCAGCTTTGCCATACCATACCACTAATGTTTTTTCTCATTATCATTTTTCATTAAGTTAACATCTAATCTTTTCAGCATGATCCAAAATGTGCTTGATGGAGTTTGATGCTGGAAACATTAGCACCAACTCTAATACTGAACAGAGATTTATTCTTACAGTTGGACTAAAATGTCTCCTCTGCAACATCTTGATTAAATTTCCTCTCAGAATTTCAACAAAGTGTAAGAAACTCAAAGAAACTGTCTCTGTATGTTTAACGACCAAATATATAATCATTTCTGCACAGGTAACAGATTAAAAGTACTTTTGTTAGGGGGGAAAAAAATCCCATTTCATAATTTCCCTCTGGATTTGCTTCACAGGAAATTTTCCCACACTCCCAAATGTTAAATATCAACCACATGCAAACACCTATTCTAATGACAGCTCAAACACAGGGCGCAGCAAAGCTTTGGTAATTAAGTCATTAAAAAATTATTATCCCATTTTAATTAGTGGCAAAGAAGATGGAACTACCCAGACCTGTCAGTGTCTTCTGCTCTCTGACACTCAAGCAGACCTGAGCCCCAAATTGGGTTTTTTCAGCAAAGCTGATCTTTAGAACTTGTTTTTTAAAGTTTAATTTCAATGCTCTACTTTTCTCTGAGATTTAGCTGAGCAAGTTGAAAAGACTACAAAGCCAGTTCTGGAACATCTCCCTGCTGCGTTGCACCCTGCTAAAAACCCCGCGCCTCCTCCTTCGATCTGCCTCTCCCCACGGTATCCCCATCCCTGCTGGTTTGGGAGCTCTTCGTTGGTTTCAAGATGACATCTGGTGGTAGGTTTTTATTACTACTCTTTTTAGAAGCTGATCCCAGCACTAAGGCAAAAGAATTATCTTTCCCCTCTTCCCTATCATAAATTTTGCCTCTTTTCTGCTTCCCAAACAAATATGTTTTGTTCCTGCTTTTGGCCTGCGAATGTCTTACTGGTAATACCCTGGAATGAGCAAAGTAACATCACTAAAATACACCAGAGTGATCCAGTGAAGTTAAAACTCAGTTGGAAAAACACTGTATTTCATGTAACACTGCATGAGGACCTGTGACCTGTGTCATTACTGAGCCCTGTTTTGAGAGGAAAATAAGATCATCTTATGACCCTCCTACACCTTTTTCTCAAAGGCAAGTCCTACGTTTTGAAAGCAGAAAAACGTGGTTTTGCTGGTGACCACGTGTGTATATCTCAGCAGAACTTTGTCTCAGAAAACCCTCTTCCCTTCTCGCAGCTGGCAGAAGCACCGGGGGAAATCTGTAGTCTGCAAATCTGCAGAAGTCTAGTGGCTTTTGTAGTCTCCCTCTGTTTCCCGGAGAGAGGAAAATGAACATCATATTGGAAGACTCATCAAAGAGACTCATCAAAGGCAAAGACTCGCAGATGTCACGGCGTACTTAGTTCTAACGATCCCAGAAGTGTCACGCAGCCAGTAAATGCCGCGGGAAGCTGTGCTCACGGCGGGTATTCCTCTCTCCCCCAGCTGCCCCCAGGCTGCCCGATGCAAAGATCTGCCACTCCAAAAAGAGCTCCGTGGCTTGCGGTTTGCTCCTCTCAGACAGATCACTTTGGCTTTCTAAATGTAACTGGTTTGGCAGAAGAACAGTGAAGGAATTCACTCACAGCTGGCAATAAAAATAGACATGTGAGAAGTTGGGTGAGAGCAGGCAGGAGGGGGAATTCCCTTCCTCTGGGCTTTGGAAATGCCCCGGAGGAGAGAAGTTTGGGAAATTTCTCCTTCCCAAGGAGAAAGCTGCTGCAATATATCCACACAAATTTGCCTCCACTGCAGCAGGGCAGATGTTTTCCCCAACAGAGAGGTTCTGTGGGCTCCAAAATTAAACAAGTGTCACACGACAGGGGCTGTCTGTCTCCCCTCCCAAGGGAACAAGACAGTGCTTTGACCTCACAGCACTGTGATAAGATTAGGCATTTTAGTGATTTTACATATTAAACACTTCATGTAATAAAACCTGTCAAGGAAAAACATCTTTGGATAGGATTGGTCAAATTCTGCTCCAATTTACCCTTGCAGAGATCTGAAGTCGTGTTGCAGGAGCTGGAGGAGAGGGTCCCTGTGGGAATGCCAGGAATTTGCTCTTGTCAATGCAATCCCTTTTTTAACCTCTGTCCTAGGTGGACATTTAACAGGACAATCATGAAAAAATTATGAGACTTCCAGCCACACACCAAACCCGCTAGACTTTGAAAACCATCTTAACAGGTTCCCTTGGAGGCACATCCTCCCACCCATGCCTCCCTCAGCCAGCCTTGCAGGTGGCCTTTGCAGAACAGGGAGAGGTTTGCTCATGGGTGAGAGGGAATTTCCCAGTGCTGTGAGGAAGTTGGGATGCAGCTGGGACTGCGATCAGACTGTGTGCTCCCTGTCATGTCATCCCCATTCTCCTGGCAGGGAGGAGAGCTCCATGGGGGCTGTCCTCTGGATTAACTGGGTTAACAATTCTGTCTCACCACTGGCACGGACAAGGTGACCAGCACGTCCTTGTGCACAAAGCCATGCAGTCACATCAACCCAACCCAACACCAGACCTGGTAACCGTGGGAATGTCAGCGCATCTTCCATGTTCCTCTTCCAGGAGGCTGGGCAGAGCGCAGGCGGAAGTCGGGCACAGCACCAGAAACCCTGCCTGGGAGCCAGAGAGGACTTGTTCTGGGGCAGATGGATATGCCCAATTTGGCAGCTGCCATGCTGGGACGGGTGCTGCAGCCTCATGGTCCCCTGCCTGCTCATCACAGCCATCTGCTGCCTTGGCTTCAGTTCAGAGCCTGTCCACTCTGCAACAGTGCTATGGCATGGCTATAGCCAAGATCCTGGTGGTACCATGGGCATGGAGTGGCACAGAGCTGTCTGCCTTGCTCCATCCTGCTCTGAGATGCTCCCAGCCATGAGGCTGTGCAAGCACCAGGACAGTGAGACAGGAATGACCCTGTGTCACTGTGGCTGGGTGCCTTCAGCCCTGGGGAGAGCCCATCAGAACATCCTCCAGCTCTTGGGAACTGAGGAGCAAAGGATGAGACCTCAGTGCTCAGGACAGGCCTGGGGCACAGCTCCTCTCAGCAGTCACCAAATTTTTGAGTTGTCTGAGAACAAAATTCCAGTTTTCTAGGGGAAAACCTGAAACATCTGACAAAGATGTCTTCACAGCAACAACCAGTGGAGTGCAGAAATACAGAATTGCACTAGCCAGCTCCCCTCTGGGATGAAACCACAGTTTTTTGCCTCCTGGGTTGCACAGCAGCCTCTCCTACTCTGGTTATGCTCCTCACACTTGCTGCCTTTATCTCTGCAGTTACAACAGTGCATACACTTGTCCCTTTTGTGGCACAGAAATTGGAGACCTCTGCCACAGCAGAGCTGTTGAGCTTGTCCCCCGGCCACCCCAGGCTTGGACACCTTCACCTCTGTCCTTGCTTTCTTGAGCCCTTTCTACAGCACTTCAAGACCTACAAGCATCCAGCTATCATATCCCTGTTCTGCTGTCTGAGAGATCCCATTCTTGGATCAGACTGCCCCTCTGAATCAAGTCTTCCAGACCCTTAATTTTCCCTGGCTTCCTGAGCCAGCAAAGTCCGATGTTTATTATTCCTCTCTCAGAATGGTTTTCTGACTCTGATGCTTTGCTGTCTGATACACTCTTTTTTTTTTTTGTCAGTTTTGCTCTTCCTTTTCTTCCCTGGGTTCCAAATCTGTGGAGAGCACTTGGAAAGAAAGATGAGTCAGGACAGATATGCAGGGGGAACAAGACAGACTCCCAGTCTTGAAGTCAGGTTCACTGCCTGCGTCATTGTTATTAAAAATAGATGAATGGCAGTGCTCTTCACATTGGAGGAGAGACACAGGAGATGTAATATCCCAGGCTGCTGAGCAAATGCTCCCTCGGTCTGCCTGCAAGCCCCTCACTGGCATATTCTAGTCTTTGATAAATTCTTTTTTTCTTTGCTCTGACTCATGGGATTTAATTGACCTTTCATTAAAAAAAAAAGTTTAATGTTTCAACTTTGGGAGAGAAGACTGACTCACTCAATGATTAGCTCTTCTGTCAGTTGGCTACCAGCTCCCTTGAAAATTGAAAATCCCTTCAAGTGCCAAGTTGTCTCCCTTTGAGAGCAGCCCCTCTCCCCATCCTGCAGTGAAGTGCTTTTGAAAGATGAGGGCAGCCATCTGGGGGAGATACATGGGCCTGTCTACCCCAAGACCCACCCTAATCATGCCCAGTCCTTCTGAAAAAGCAGGTTTTCAAGGTGGCACGGGTCAGGCCAGGATCTGCTGGACTCTCTGCAGGGCCAGGATGAGATGTGTGTCAGTGGTGCTCCTGGTACCCCTGGCAAAAGGCAGAGAGGCTGAAGCACAAGAAATTGGATGATTTATATGAACCCAGGGTCCAAGTGAACCACCCACATCCCCACAGCTACCATCTCCCTGCTCAGGGCTCCCACTGCTGCAACCACTCACCTCTAGGCTGATGAAACAGGCAATCACTCTTCAGATTGTGTGGGGCTGCAGATTACAGTGACAGTGGGGCCAAAGCTGCACCCCAGCTCCACTCAGCTTTGCTCACTCAGGGGGGTGCTCAGCTTGTGTCATACCCTGGACTGGGTGACACATCCCAAGCACTGAGCTTACACATCTTTCCCAGGGCCAACATCTCCCTCACTCCTACCTATGCCCTTACTTCCCCTCAGCCCTTTTGCCCGCACTATTTTCCACTCAGTTGTTTTCTAAGATTTGGTTCTTACTATTAAATTAACAGAATCAACATTATCATCTCTGGTCTTCTCTGTGATTTGGCTGCCAGCCAGAAACAAAAGGACAGGAGCTAAATAAAGCCACTGCAAGAGAGAGGCATTGGAGAGAGACTGGCAGAAGTCAATGTCGTGTGGTTTGAGCACAAAACTTTCTTTCAGAAGTTATACTAAGTTCTCAACTCTTACTGCTACCCAGACCTGTCTACTCTAGATGCTGCATGGGTTTGCAAGGGTGTGTTCAGTCCTCCTCAAGAACAGCCTGGGGCGACTACCCACCCCCATCCCCCCACCCCGAGCAAGTCAGAGCCTCTGTTATCCGCATGGACATGGGGGGCTGCTGCCTGCTCTCGAAGGGGAATATTTTCACTTGTTCCATGAGAAAGTGGCTGTGTACCAGCAGGATGTTAAAGTGCCCCTTGTTTTTGCTCCCTTCTCCAGGGTGGGACATCAGCAGTCTCATCTTAAAGACATTGTCATGCTGATTCAGTCACTTTTCTTGCTCCCAAATGCTCCTTCCTTTATATGGGGAGCCAAAGGTACCTCATTAGTGTGTTAATCATAATCAGAGAGTGATAATGAGTGCGGAGATCAGCTAAAGTAATAGCGGTGACCTGCAGGGGGGCTCATCTGCCCAGATTTATCGTGCTGCTCAAACCCCTCCGGGGAATGCCAGCCCCGTCGCTCTCCTTGTCCCTCAGCTGTTGAAAACACCCTGCGCAGTGTCTATACGCTTAATTAAAGCAGAGGGACTGGTAACCTTGACGACTGCGAGCCAATATCTATAAGCCAGCTGAGATGGATATCGTTTTGGCGTCTCCAGGGAGAGACCAGACGAGAGAGGTGAGTCAGAAACATGCAGGCTTGGATGAGCTCGTGAACTGTGCCGATGTTCCCTGGAGCTCGTGTCCTCTCTGGGAATAAGTGCCTGGGGAGATGCCCCGGTGCCTCGCTGCTGAGACGTAGCAGGGTCCTGGGTCAGGTGGTGCCCAAGCCTGTCTGGAGCAAAGGCAGCTTTCCTCTGCCAGGCAGCCCTGCAGCTTCTGTGGGGAGCAGAAGACTCTTTCAACTTACCAAGTAGTTGTAAATACACTTCAAATAATTCCCCTTAGAACCGGTACAAGCCCAATTACTTCTCCCTTAATGGGATGCCAGAAAATGGTCCAGCTATTTTTGTTGGCTCTAAGTAGCAAGCGACTAGAAACACATTTCCAGTGAGGGGCTGAGATTTAATTTTACTTTTTCTTATAAAGCCAGTAAAAGATGTGATCAGTTCTGTACCAGACCAACCCTCTTCTACCTCAGAACTGAGGGCAGGAGCTACCAAGGAGCCACATATTGAAGAAGGAAGGCAAGACTTCTGGGGATACAAAAATATCCATTTCCACTTTCTTTCTCTTTCCCATGGTGCTGCACATACAGGTATCAGGATGGAGAAGGGGACACACAGCCTCACCTCTGCCAAACGAGCCCAAGAGAGAACAAGCATGGACCATGACATGATGTGGGCCCAATGTTCTTTGCGCTTTATGGGCAAAGAGCACCTTCCCAGATCAGAGACCCCCAGACCTTCCTGTTGTTTCTGTGATAGCTGATGGGACAGGACAGGAGAGCTCACTCCAGCTGCACCAATGAGGCTGAGGTTAGGGAAGAAACACCATGACAAGGGATGTGCAAGGGGGTTTTGGTCCTTTTGGAGAGCAGCATGGGCACAGGGTGCCTGGTCAGGTGCCTGGCCACCGACAGCCTCATGATGGAGTTTCTTCTTCAGAAAAGGCTGGCCAGAAGAGTCAGACTTCCTGAAGGATGGCTCAGCCCTCACAGTGCCTGAATGGAGCTGGCCTGCCCCCAGGGGGCTGGAAGGGATGTGAGGCCGGAGGATGCCCCAGTGACTTCGGGATGCCCTGAGAAAACAGCCATGGCACCTTGAGCAAAGCTGAACCTTGGGCACTGCGCAGGGATGCTTGGAGCAGCTCTGCACCTGGCTGTGCCCACAGCACCAGGTATCATGAAACTGTCCAGGCTCCCCAGGGTGATCTGCTGTCCCTATCCCTGCATGGGGCAGAAGTGGGGGTGTCAGGCTCAGCTGGGGATGCTGGGGCAGAACAGGGGGGTGGTGAGGTCCTGAACTGGAGTCACTTGAACCCAGCATGGGATGAGATGCTTGGAGCAGCTCTGCACCTGGCTGTGCCCACAGCACCAGGTATCATGAAACTGTCCAGGCTCCCCAGGGTGATCTGCTGTCCCTATCCCTGCATGGGGCAGAAGTGGGGGTGTCAGGCTCAGCTGGGGATGCTGGGGCAGAACAGGGGGGTGGTGAGGTCCTGAACTGGAGTCACTTGAACCCAGCATGGGATGACGAGTTGGTGCAGGTCCGGACTGGGGATTCCCAGAACAGAGAAGGACGAGA
>NW_008651435.1:0-7072 GCF_000695815.1 Acanthisitta chloris
ACCGGGGGCTGCGCGGTGCGGGGAGTGCATCCTGGAGCGGGCGGGCATCGCTGGGTCGGGAGGGCATCCCGGGGGTCTGGCAGTGCTGAGAGCGTATCCCCGGAGCGGGAGTGCATCCCTGGGTCGGGAGAGCATCCCTGGGTCTGGAGGTGCTGGGAGTGCATCCCGAGGTCTGGAGAGCATCCCTGGGTCTGGAGGTGCTGGGAGTGCATCCCGAGGTCGGGAGAGCATCCCTGGGGGTCTGGAGGTGCTGGGAGTGCATCCCGAGGTCGGGAAAGCATCCCTGGGTTTGGAGGTGCTGGGAGTGTATCCCTGGCTACGGCAGGATCCTGGGCTCTGGAGCACATCCTGGGATTTTGGAAGCCACCGGGGCTCAGCAGCTCCATCCCTCTCCATAAGTCATTCCAGGGGTATGGAGGGTGGTCCGGGAGTGGATCCAGCCTCCTGCTCCTGGCACAGGTTCTTCAGTGCCACCTTTGAGCTACCTTTTGCCTTTGCTCCAGACTTGGGCTGCTTCTCCTGCACGAGGCTTGTCCCGAGCTGTGATGAGCTACTGACTCAAAAGTGTTGTCAAATATGTGCATCCCAGAAATTATGAGCAGAATAGCATTACATCTTCCAAGGGAACTCTCTGTCTAATGTTCCTTGAGGGCTGTCAGGTGCAGACAGCAACTGAATCATCATCAGCAGGTCCTGGGAGCTGTTTGGTATGCACATGGATAATGTTTACTGGTAATTAGTCTGTGGACTCAGGATAGGAGAGTATCTCCCAAGTCCATATCCTATATGTCTGAGCTGTGGAGTTATAGAATCTCTTAAACCCACAAAGGTGGTGAAATGTAGCCCTAAGGGACCCTCTTGGTGCTGCTTTTGGGTGTAAACTCAGTGTGATTGTGCAAGAATGACGTCTCTCTCCATTTGCAATGACCTTTTATTGCTCTTCCTGAAATACACGAAATACCAGAAAGGAGAGGGAGAAGGGCAGCAGTTTTCAAACACACAATCATTCCTTCTGCTTTTTTAGGTGGAATTACTTTTTCCTTTACGACGGCTCAAAGGTGAAGGAGGAAGGAGATCCTACCAGTGCTGGGATCTGCTACTTTTACCCTTCTCAGGTAATGTCTGCTCTCATTTCAGTACCTGTAAAGAGGTTCTGAGTTCTTTTAAAGGGAAATTAAAGCCTTTCCTCCCTGTCCCCCTGGCCAGACCCTCCCGGAGCAGCAGGAGCTGCTGTGTGGGCAGATGGCAGGGGTGGTGCGTTGCCTGACCGAGATCTCTGGGGTCCCTCCCAGCCTCATCCGCCTCAGGAAGCTCAAGTTCTCCGTGGTGGTGGATGGAGACTATCTGTGGGTGAGTTCAGCAGTTCTGGAGCAGTCACAGGGTGGAAACAGCCTGAGGCTGAAGGGCTGTCAGACAAGGAGGGGTTGTTTTCCAGGGTGTGGGCTGCACACAGCTGGAGCCAGGGAGAGCTGGGCAGGGACCTTGCAGTGCTCAAGTTTCATTGCAAGGTAACTTAAGTTACTGTGTCCTGCATCACTTCAGCTTCCTGTGAACAGCTTCAAGTACCTCGTCTGTGTGCCCTCTCCCAGTGTCATTCCTTAACGTGTTCCTGTCCAGTGGCTGTCAAGTGTTGAGCTCCACATTGCTGTGTGTATCCATGGGCTGCTGGCAATGACAGGATCCCAGAATGGTTTGGGTTGGAATAGACCTTAGAGTTCATCCAGCTCCACCCCCTGCCATGGGAAGGGCACCTTCCACTAACCCAGGTTGCTCCAAGCCCTGTCCAACCTGTCCTGGAACACTTCCAGGGATGGAATATAACAGGAATCCATGTGCTGCAGTTTATAAGGATGCAGTTACCCTCTTTGATAGTCTGGTTGTTCTTTCGTTCTAACCCTCAGCATTCCCTGCTGCAGAGCTTTGACAGCATCCACAGACATTTAGCATATAAAGAGCAGCGTGTGGCAGACTCATGACAAAAATGCCCCAAACCCCCTGGGAACTGGGCTGAGACCAGTCAACCCAGTTTAACTGGCACTGCTGCTTAACTGGCACTGCTGCCCAGGCCCACAAGACTCGCTCTGAGGCAGGAGGCCTGATGCTTCTGTTTCTCTCAGCCACTCAAATCTTAAATGAAGCATCTTCATTGCTGTAAATAACAACTTAATTTGTATGTTTTAAAGCACTTAGTTGCAGGGAAATGTTCTTAGCTATTAAAGCACTGAGCTAGGTCATCTGACGTGGGAAGGGAGCATGTCTGAAGTGTTGGAGCTCGGATATTTGTTTATCCTGTCTGTGCCAGGGCTCCTGTGTGGGTACATTTTGAGTTTCCTTTTCATGTGACTCGTGAGACCTGGGGGTGTTTGCCTGAACAGAGCTGCCTGTCCTCATCTGAAAGCGATGAGAGTTGTTCTCTTAGCTGGGATCTGTCAGGGAACACCCTGCATTCATGGCTTTCTGTGTGTTTCCCTAGGTGCTGGGCTGTGCTGTGGAGCTCCCTGATGTGAGCTGCCATCGCTTTCTGGAGCAGCTCATCGGCCTCTTCACCTTCTACAACGGCCCCGTGCGCCACGCGTACACGGTAACTTGGGACCCACAGCTCTGAGACTCTCCCCGAGCTCTGCCCAGGCACAAACATGCTGGAATGGTCCCTTGTCTTGTCTTCCTCACACATTCAGGAGCTGGGACCTGCAGAAGTGTGCAGGCCCATCCTCCCACTGCTCCGAGGTGCTGTGGGTGCTGCTGAGTGTTTCCTAGATGTTCACTCTAACGCAGTTTCCTCTTGGTGGCATCTTCCTCCTTATCCTGATGAGAGTTGTCACCCACAGGCTCTGTCCTACATCTCCCATCCCAAATGGGTGCACACCTGTGCACTGACAGCTGTGGTTTCTTGTCCGCAGGTGTTTTCCTTGGAGGAGCTGAGCAGGCAGTGGGACAGCTACATTGAGCACATCCAAAGCAACACCAGTGACCTCCACAGGATTTTCAATTCCCTCTGGCACCTGGACAAAACCAAGGTAAGAGTCTGTCCCCTGGCTAAAGCTGCCCTGATCCAGTGGGTTCGTTTGTCTGCTGCTGGGAGCATTTCCCTGGATCCTGTGGCCTCACTCCCTGTGGATCTCCCTGTCCAGGTGGATCCCCTGCTCTTGCTGAAGGCAGCTCTCATCTTGCAGACATGCCAGCGCTCCCCCCATATCTTGGCAGGCTGCATCCTCTACAAGGGCTTGTAAGTAACCAGGAGAAGGGTTGACCTGTATGTTAAATCTGCCCCTTCCCAGGGCTGGGATCCCAGAGTGCATCCAGGGAGCAGGGCAAGGGCAGAGCTGCACACACAGAGCTGCTGTGAGTCACTGTAGGAGCATCAAGGCAAGGCAGTCCCTGTCTGCTGGTGTGTGTGACCGAGCCTGAGTGGTTCAGAGTATCATGGAATCACATGGTTTGGGTTGGGAGGGACCTTAAAGATCATCCAATCCCACCCCCTGCCGTGGGTGCTCCAAGACCAGGTTGCTCCAAGCCCCATCCAACCTGGCCTGGGACACTCCCAGGGATGGAGCAGCCGCAGCTGCTCTGGGCAACCTGTGCCAGTGCCTCAGCACCTCACAGGGAACAATTCCTGCCCAATATCCCATCTAGCCCTGCCCTCTGGCAGTGGGAATTTCCCATGAGAAGTTCCAGCCTCTTAAGAGGACTGACCAACTTCAAGGAAAGCCTCCAAGGTGGCCTTGAAAGACAGGAGGTGGGGAATTCCGAGAATTCCTTGGCAGCAGCATTCAAGTACCATTTTTCTTTGGCATGAACTGTTCCAGTAACACCTTTTACGAGCACTGGAAATGTGCCACAGTGAGAGCATCTTCCAGGGCTGACAAGGAGTGATCTCATACCTGCAGGCCGGACACTGGGCATGAGTCACTGCAGCACCTCAAAGCTGGCAGCATGTACAGGGCAGTGGATGTCTGACTCGAGAAGGGAGTTGAGAGCCTTGTCCTGCCTCTGCCACACCTGTGTGTGTGTCTCCTTGTACCACTGGTCTGTCTGGTAGAGATCATCTGTCATCAGAGTTCTCTAAACTCTGAATCTTACTACAGCACTGCAAAGAGCTTTGAACTGGAGTTAAACTCTATCTTCAGAATCTTTTGGAGAATCTCCAGGATGTGGATCTCAACAAGATGTAAAGAGAAGGGCCAAGAATTCCTTTGGAGGCCCTGTCCAGGAGCCTTGTGCTGCAGAGCTTTGAGGTCTGGTCTCTCCAAAGTATCTCCCCTGCTCACAGCTCTGTGTGGGGTGGCATGAAGCCTGTAGGGATGGTCTATCTTAGGTTTCCACTCAGCAGAACCAGCTTTGTTGGCCCAAAGGAAATGGCAGCTGGTGCTTTTCTTGAGCTTAGAGTGGAACTGACCCAAAGAAGAGAATAAAACAAGAGTCTTGATGCTCACCCAGCTCATGTGGGCTGTGTTGGCTCCAGCCCATGCCTGGTACTGGCACTGCACCCCCTGCAGTGTCTGGCAGGATGAGAGAGGTGGGTGCAGTGGGACCTAGAGACTCCTCAGGGATCTCCCTGCTGTGAGGGGGACTCTGCAGCACTGCCTTTCCTGGAGCTCTGGGAGCCTGTGGCTGAGCTTCAGGGAATGACTCTGCTCCCTGGACAAGGGGGAATGGCTTCCCACTGCCAGAGGGCAGGATGAGATGGGATATTGGGAGGAAATCCTTCCCAGTGAGGAAGTTGAGGCACTGGCAGAGGTTGCTCAGAGAAGCTGTGGCTGCTCCATCCCTGAGAGTGTTCCAGGCCAGGTTGGATGGGGCTTGGAGCAACCTGGGCTAGTGGAAGGGGTCCCTGCCCATGACAGGGTCTTCACTAAATGATCTTTAAGGCTCTTTCCAACTCAAACCAGTGTGTGATTCTCTGATTCTATGACTGTTTTGTCCTTTCAGGATTGTGAGCACCCAGCTGCCACCTCCCCTCACTGCCAAAGTTCTCCTGCAAGGCAACGAGTCTCCAGGCCAGGTGTGTTGCTGAGCACATTCCCTGCATGCAGATACCTGTAGGGACATGGTGTGTGAGCTCCTGTCACACAGATCTGACACCTGCCATCACTGAGAAGGACAAATATTGATGCTGGTGCTTAAAGCTTTTTTTAGTTATGACTGAGTAAGGTTTCAAGACTTCTGCATTAGGAATTTGCTTTTCTTTCAGTCTTTATGTTACTGAATTCAGGAGTTCTCATCTGTGGGATGTTTTGGTTGGCTTTTTACCCAAGTTTAAGTATTTAGTGCAAAATATTGTCTGAATGTGACAAACAGCAATTTTCATTTGCAGTAAAACTTGTCAAAAGGATTTATGTGATCAAGATCTACAAAAAACCCCACCAAGATGCAGATCTGAAGGCAACTTCTGCTCTTCATCTGCTTGAATGATCTGAATTTTCATACCGTGAGCATGGCAAATTGTGGCTCTGTCCTGGCTTTTCCCGCTGTATTTTGGCTCTTGGGCAGACTTTGAGGGCTCCCTGAGGAACAAACCCCTGCCCAGCACCGTAGAGGAGTCAGAATTTGAGGAAGGGGTGGTGTGGGCACTGCTGCAGCCTCAGGGAGGCTCAGGAGGCTGCAGAGGTGTCCTGGTGGCACTGATGCATCCACAGAGCTGATTCTTGGCTTTTCTTTCAGGGTGAGCTTGGAGGTGAGGAGCCACAGGAACCTGGTGAGCATCCAGAGGCACTGCAGGCTGCCCAGTGCCCAGCAGCATGTGGGACCCCTTGGGCTGCCTTCCTTGTATGGGAGCATCCCTGATTCTCTGGGATTCACCTCCAAGCTCCTGCTGGATGCAGGATTATATCCAGTATATCCCCGAGGGTGTTGCTGCCACTAGTCAGCATGTGCCAGTGGGTGTTGTGTAACCAGAACCAGTTCCTTGCCTTGGCTGAGCAAAGGGGTTTGCTCTTTTGGGTTGGATTGTCAGCTCTGCAGATTCCCAACATGCCTCAATTCCAGCTCCCCATGTGCCTACTTGGCCACTGCCAGAGCCCTGACAACAGATGGCTGTGCTTGCAGTCCAAACCTCCAGTCATCATCTCTCAGCATCAGTTTAGAGATAATCTGCCAGGAAGAAATACTGAGGAGAATTTAACTGTGTCAGGCACTGAGTGTGTGAGGAGGATGGGAAGTGCTGCCTGGCACAGTTGGGATGCAGGTGGTGCTTGGGCTGCTCCTCCTGCAGCTTGGTTTGAAGCTGGGGCAAGTTCATTTAACCCTCAGACCTCCTCTGCCCTTGCAGGTTCTCCGTTGCCGCAGGGCGTGCGCATCATCCCGGTGTTCCTCACGGGACACGAGGTCTCGGTGCTCCGGGACTTCCCAGTGGAGTGGATGGCCAGGTAGGAGACCAGGCTGATGCAGAGGGAGGATCTGCAGCAGGAGCTCACACGTGGCACTGTGTCCTTGTTGCCATTGCCAGTTTTCCCTGGGACTAACTCACCCTGTCCCTGCCTGTTGGAGCTGCCTGAGGCCTCCCAGGCTGGACAGGATCTGTGTCCCTGCCCCTCCTGTGAGAACAGCAGAACTGTTTCCCTGTTGTCCTCAGCTCACAGCACTGCTCAGAGCCTCTGTGCCTGGTGGCTAAGGGAGTGGCATTCCCAGGAGCCTGCTGTGCAGCATTCCCAGGCTTTTCACCTGTTTTAGACCTCAGTCCATCCTTTTCCCTGGGAGATGCTCTTTGTAGCAGGGAATAGATCAACCACTGATCAGTACCAGGAGGCAGTGGGGTTGTTAGGTATGGCATAACTCCACACAGATCCTGCTCACTGGTTTAATCAACTTATCTCCCACTAGGTCATCTGTGTCCCCAGCAGGTCCTGGAGGAGAGGAGACTCTCTGCTCCCAGGCAGTTCTGGAATCAACAGGAGCTCATGGAGACCAAGCCCTGGATGGTATCTCTGTGCAGGAGTCCCCTGAGCAAGCTTCAGCTGCCCCAGGAGATGCTGTGCAGTCAGTCAGCCCTGCAAATCCCCTGATGGACTTCACTGGAATGGGAACCAGCACAGGGAGTTCTCCAGCTGCAAACCTGAGTGCACCAGGCAGTGAA
>NW_008651435.1:7095-22338 GCF_000695815.1 Acanthisitta chloris
GAGCAACACAGAGCAGCTCCCAAGCCCTTCCACACTCCAGACTGCTGAATGTGCTCAGACTACAGGTCCACACCTGGAAGGCTTTTTCTTTCCCAACCCTTACACCCAGGAGCAGGAGAGTCAGGACATGGGGAAATCCCTTGTGGACTCTGATGTGGAGCACCACAGTTCCCAAAGTTCTCATGCAGGCAGCCACAGTCCAGCTGTTGGCTCTCCTGCCCTGGAGCTGAGCAGAAGGAAATCCAGTGAACAAGGGACTGTGAGCCAAAACAGTATCTCTGGAGGAGGCAGCAGCACAGCTGGTGGGAATGTGCAGAGCTTGGATTGTCCAGGCACTCCTGCACAGCCACAGCTCCCAAGCAGGACTTGGCTGCCAGCCGTGGGGGCTCAGGAGGCTCTGCCCAGTGAGCCAGCAGAGCCCACACAGCATCCCAGGAGTGGGGAGGGCAGCTGGCCACCCCAAGGGGACAGGCTGGGAGCCCAGGAGACAGGCAGACAGGGCCAGCTAGTCCAGATGAGCCTCTATGTTCACTGCATCAAGGGGCTGGTGCTGTCACTGCTGGCTGAGGAGCAGCTCCGCGGGGACCTGAGCGCCGTGGATGATGTGGTAAGTGGGAAAGCTCTCCCCCACCTGCAGCTGCACTCTCTGGTGGGGGGGACGGGGGTTACAAGCACAGAGGGAGCCTCGGGGTGTGCTCCCCATCCTTTCCTCACCTGCTCCGTGCTGCGTTTGGCTTGGGGCTCGTCACCACGGCCCAGGCTGCGTGGGAGGCTGTGAGGAGCGCGAGGCAGCGAGCAGAGAGGTGAGAGCTGTGTCTCACACACAGCTCTGGTGCCTGGTGTTGTCTGTCAGTGCCAGCAGAGGAGCAGAGCGTGTGGGTGAGCCCGTCAGACTCCCCATGGGCTGCCAAAGGCCTGCGCTGGGCTGGGGATTCTCCCGGAAACCCTGTCAGGCAGGGAGTGCTGCTCGGGAAGGGAGGTTTGCCCTCTGTGTAACCTCCACTCTGCACATCAAAGCTGCTCCCTCTGGGAGAACCAGAGACGTGTCTGGCAGCAGGTCCCAGAGCGTTTCCTTAGGCTGTGGGAGCTCCCAGCCTGCTCCCAGTGGCTGCAGAGAGGGATGCCACTGGGGCACTGCACAGGGGATGTACCAGAGCTATCCCAAAGGACTCTGCTGCAGTATTTGGGTGCCCAGACATCCCTGTGAGCAGAGCTGACAGGGCTGCGGGGGCAGGATGTGCTGGCCCCTCGTGTTCCCTGGGAAGCATCAGCCTGCAGAGCTGCTGCCTGGCCTCTGCCTCCCCACCAGGAGCTGAGTCAAAGCTGCAGAGCCCTGTTTGATATGCCAGTTGCCATAGGAACAACCTAATTTCCTTACCCAGCCAGACTGGAAGGTGGAGGGAAGCTCAGACTAAGGCAGAGCCTCAAGGTTGCTCCTTTCCCTGTGAGCTGTGGCACACACAGGCAGTGCCTGGGACCCCCCAAGAGCTGGGGGATGTCTCCTCTGCACAGCACAGGGGAACTGATGTGCTTGGAGAGAGATTGCTGCAAAATCAGGAGGTGCAGCTGTGGCCTTTTGCACCAGCCATGGCATTTTATCCCATTTCTACTCATTTGGAAGATGCACAACATCTGCTCTGCTGCATCTTCTCCAGCAAGGGGAGGGAGGGGCACAGGGAGCTGGGAATTCCTCTGGAGAGCTGAGGGTTGTCCTTGTTGCCCAGGGATTTCACAGTCCATTTTCCTTTATGTATTGCCCCAGGGTTGACAAAGCCTCATTCCATTCAGGTTCCTCTTTTCCCAAACCTCTTGTTTCCATCTCACCAGAACTGCACTGTCACACAGCTTGGATTCTGCTCCACCCTCCTGTGCTTGCAGGTGTTTGTTATCCCTCAGGAGAGGTGCAGTTATCCCATTATCCCAGGAGGAAGAGCACTGTCTGAGGAGGTGCAGCTGAGTTCTGCTGCTGGTGGATTTGAGGCACAACCTCAGCTCATCAGTTTCTTTGTTTATCTGTAGATAGCAAATGACCCTCAGCTCTTGAGGATGTCAAAGCTGACTTACAATTAATGTTTTTTGAATGCTTTGAGGCCCCTAAATGGCTAAAATATGCTACTAGTGCAGCTGAGAACCTCTGGGAGGGAGAGTTCCATCCCATGCTTTCCCAGTGGAGTGGGAGGCTCTTGGGCTGGTTTCCTGCTGCTCCTTAAGTCTTATCCCTCCATTTCACTGCACAGCAAGGAAAATCTGGTCTGTAACAGGGGGTCAAGGCAAGGCCAGACGCTGCCATCCTGCTTGATCCTCTCTGCAGCAGAGGAAAGCACACTGGCAGGGTGAAGGATTATGGAGTTAATCTTCCCAGGGGTGGTGGAGAGCCCCTGCCTGTGCCCTGTCTGTGCCCTGGCAGCCTCAGCATGACCAGGGCAGTTGGGCTGCTGAAAGTCCAGTCAGGACAGCAGCTTGGGGTTCATTTCGTGCCTTGTGTGTGTTTGTAGTGCCTGGTATAACAAGGACTGGTAAGCAAAGGATTATTTCTTGATGTGGCTAAAAGTCATGTGAAAATAAGCCCTGGGGAGTAATGTTTGATGGTAAATGAATGGAGTCTTGCCTGTAATTAATAGCATCAGGTGGTTTTGTGGTTTCTTTTTGGGTTGGAGTACACTTTTCTGAGTCATAGAATCACAGGATGGTTTGGGTTGGAAGGGACCTTAAAGCCCACTCCCTGCCATGGGCAGGGACACCTTCTACCAGACCAGCTGAGAGCTCCATCAGTGAGCTGTGAGACTCATCTGCCTTCCTCTGTGCCCAAGTTTCCCAGCCATTCTGGGTGGGAGCTTGGACAGCACAGGGTCCAGTCCTTGTGTCACCTGAGCTCCCTCCAGCACTGCCCTGGAAGCCCAGATGAGGCACAGCTTCTGCTCTGAGCCCTGCCTTTCCCCCACCTGCAGTACCACAGCAGCCTGGCATCCCTGAACGGCCTCGAGGTTCACCTGAGGGAGACTCTGCCCAAGGACTCCTCAGCCTCAGCCAGAACAAACTACAGCTTCACACACTATGACAGCGTCCAGAACGTCCTCACGGGTGAGCCTTCGTCCTCTGGGACAGCAGGAGGGAGTAATGAGGGGAAGGAGGTCTCTGGGAACCTTTTCTCATGCCTCAGTCAACTCAGAAGCATTTCTCACTAGAACTCCTACCACATAGCCTGGATGAAAGGCTGTGTTGAGGGAACTTTGTCTGTTGGGAGTTTATGATCTGCTGAAGGCTTGTTGATGGCTTTGTTTGGGTGAGAGCCAGAGGCTGGGGGGGTGCTTTGCTCAGAATGATGTCCCTTGGGGTTCTCCTGAGGGCTGAGTGTGAGCACAAGCCTCTCATCCTCCTCAAACCCAACCATTCCCCTCAGCCATTCATCCCTGGTGTGACAACCTGTGTCCTGCTGTACCACCACGGGTTTGTCATTCACAACCTTGTGTTTGGCAGTCCTTGCTGTGAGGTGCTGCTGCCCTGGGTGGACCATGACCTGCAGAAAATCCCATGCATATGTTGCTTCAGTTCATTCTGCTGTTTCCCTTTCTCTGGCAGCCTCACAGTGTCCTGACTCATTCCAGCATGGAAATGCTTTAGGGGCAGAGAGAAACCCCAGTGACGTAGGTACCCCAGGCCTCAGGCTGCCTTGTCACCCCTGGGTGTGTGTCCCTGCAGGGGTGTTTGTGCGTGGCTGAGCACAGTGCCAGTCGCTGACTGGTTCCAGTGAGATCCCACTGGGATTTAGGGTGTCACCCAGCCTGTTCTGCAGCTATCCAGGGCCTGTGGGAGAGGAACAGAGCTCAGTAAATGGGAGCACATGACACAGTGGGCTTTTAACCCCTCTCTTATCCCTGTCGTGCAGCCAACCTGCCCCACACTCCTGGGCCCCTGGATCGGCACTTCCTGAGAGCAGCCACACTCATCCACTCTGACTTCAGCCAGATTCCCTCAGCCTCAGAAGTCATCATCAGGTAAGGTGTGCTCACTGCCCTCCTCCCCCAGCCACAGGGGTGCTGGGTGGCCACAGCAGGGGGAACCCTTAGTAAGGCCTGGAAACCTAAGGCTTGTTAGCCCAGAAAGCAAACTCAGTCCCAATCCTGGGCTGCATCCAGAGGAGTGTAGGCAGCAGGTCAAAGGAGGTGATTCTCCCCCTCTACTCTGCTCTTGTGAGACCCACCTGAAGCACTGCACACAGTTCTAGTGTCCTCAATATAAGAAGGACACGGAACTGTTGGAGCAAGTCCAGAGGAGGCCACAAAGTTGATAAGAGGGTTGGAGCATCTCCTCTATGAGGAAAGGCTGGGGGAGTTGTGGCTGTTCAGCCTGGAGAAGAGAAGTTTGTGTGGAGACCTCAGAGCAACCTGCCAGGAGCTGAAGGGGCTTCAGGGAAACTGGAGAGGAACTTTGTGTTAGGAGCTGCAGTGACAGGACAAGGAGTAATGGGGAGAAATTAAAAGAGGGAAATGTAGATTAGATATCAGGAAGACGATTTTCCTCTGAGGGTGGTGAGACACTGGCACAGGTTGCCCAGGGAGGCTGTGGCTGCCCCAACCCTGGCAGTGTTCACAGCCAGGTTGGATGAGCCTTGAGCAACCTGCTCTGGTGGGAGGTGTCCCTGCCCAGTGCAGGGGTTGGGGCTGGGTGATTTCTAAGCTCCATTCCAACCCCTTAACAATCTATGACTATGAACCATACTGATGCCTCCTGCCAAGGGTCAGTCACACCTTATTCCTTCAGTTTGCTTTTAGTTGTGGGTTACTCCATGTTCCACCTGTGATCTGGATGTTGAGAAGCTGCAGTGGCACCAGGAGAGCAAACTGAGGGCACAGCTGAGTGGTGCCACGGGTTGGATTAAGATGTAACACTACAATATTGCCAGTTCTTGGCACCATAAGGTTCTAAGACACAGTGTTAAATATAGCTGTTCCTAATAAATTTGTGTCTCGGCAGGGAGCCAAAGGCGCCCAGAATTGGCAACCTAGATTTTGTTTCCTTGCACGGCTTGTTGGGTTGGAAACACACTGTGATGTGCGTGGCAAACTCAATTGTGATGCGCCAGGAGAGATGGTCTTATCACAGCCACAGCCCTTGCTGGCATCCACAGCCCCTCCTGAGATCCAGAGCCCCTCCTGAGATCCAGAGCCCTTCCCCACACCCCCAGCCCTTCCCCAGGCTGTGGCTGAGGCTGATCCCCCACCCTGCAGCCGAGCTGGGGGTGGTTGTGTTGTGAGTGCCCAGATTCTGCCTGCCTGGCCCTGTTTGTTTGTCCCAAACATGCTGAAATAAAGATGCTTCTGGGAATTACACAGTTTCACTTCTCTGGCACAGCTGCCAAGGGAATGTGAATCACACACTTTAATGCTGGAGAACTTGTTTAGCATGAGCTCAACTGGCTGCTTAAATCGTATCTCAAACTGAGTGGCTAAGCTGGCGTATTCCCTGTTACCCCAAAAAAAGCAACTGCATGTGTGAATCAGCCTGAGTAACAAGATGACTAAAACTGCTTTCTTTTATGGAGAGTTGTCACAGGAGGGTGTCAGCAAACATTTCAGTCGCTGCTTTCCTCTGTTGAGAAGGAATCCAGGGTCTTTGGCTTTGCTCCCTGCCAGCCCTGCAGGGGAATACTCGGTGGGGGTGCTTCATCTTAATTAATGTTCTTAATCACAGCCTTTCTGGCAACAGTATTTGGCTGTTGTCTGAGCTTCATCACACCTGTGAGTGAACCTGTGGTTCCTGCTGCAAGGTGCTGTGTTGGGCTGTGGTTATAGCAGCAGTGAAACAGGTTCCTGTGGGAGAGAGGAATGTTGAGCACATGATGTGTGCCATCCTGACTTATGGTGTCCTGAACTGGGCTTCAGCAAGGGGAATCCTCAGACCATATCCACACACAGAATCACAGGATCATTTAGGTTGGAAAAGACCTCCAAGACCATCAAGTCTAACCTGTGACCCATCACCACCTTGTCAGCTAGACCAGAGCACCGAATGCTGCGTCCAGTCATTCCTTGAACACCTGCAGGGATGATGACATGTGGGTGTTGGTGATGTTGAGTGGGTCCCAGTGGATGTCTCCTCAGGAAGGATTTTGTCATGGAAGGGGTTATCAGGCTGCCCAGGGAGGTGATGGCATCACCATCCCTGGAGGTGTTCAAGGAATGACTGGACATGGCACTCGGTGCTCTGGTCTAGTTTACCAGGTAGTGATGGGTCACAGGTTGGACTCCATGATCTTGAAGGCCTTTTCCAATCTAAATGATTCTGTGATATCCCACTTTCCCTTTTAGGATGTCCCTGAGAGGGCAGGTCTGGTTCCCTGTGGCCTTCTAGGAATGCACTGCAGGGGTTTGGTGTCCTTTTAGCTCCATGTTCCTAAGAGATCTGAAAGTCCCTGTGCTGCAAACACCCAGTGCCCAGCCTGGTGAGCTGCCCAGAGCTGTAGATCTGAGCTGTGCCTTCCCTCCTGCCCTCCGCGGCGGTGTCCCCCTGCCGCAACCCCGTCCAGGAGACCTACTTCCAGCAGCTGGGTGCTCCTCTCCGCAACTCGGGCGTGCCCAACCCACATGACAGTGCCTTCAGCCTGCCCAGCAAGGCCAAGCAGAAGCTGCTGAAGCACGGGGTGAACCTGCTGTGAGCTGGTGTGCTCAGACAGTGTGTCTCAGCCCCTCTGAATGGTCATCTCCAGTAAGGAACATCTCAGCTGTTTATTCCGTCCGAGGTACGAGGCTCTGTGCTGTCTCGGTGAGGTCTCCAGCCTGTCTGGCCCTGAGGAAGAGGCACTGGTTGACCTGTCCTGCAGCACGTTTTGGGCCACTGCAGGTGGTACTGATGTCAGCTCTTACCAAAGACCGAAGGCAGAAAACAGCAGTGTTTGGACACTGGGTTTACATGGACTCTGGGACGGTACTTGGTGCTCTGCACACTCCCCACGTGCCTTGACCTGAACTAAAACCTTCTTGCTCTGAGCTGCACAGACCCTGGGCGGTGCTGGCTTTCAGAGATGTCAGACACTGTGCCTGCCCTTGCCCTGGTCAGACTTGGGCTTTATTTATATCTCTTAATCCATAGGAATGATCCCTGCCATGACGTAGTGCTTTACCTTGATTAGCAGAACCCACTTGGAGCAGAACTCATAATCCTCCTTTGCCAAGAGGTTTTCATGCTCTAGGTGACTCTGGGAGGTCCAGAGGTGGCATGAGTGTGCCTTGACCTTCTGCTCCATCCTGCTGCAGGACCCTGTTTCACTGCTCTTGCTGCTCCCTTTGCCCACGCTCTGTTCACCCTGGAGCTTCCCCTGAAGCTGATGGCACCAAAGAGGTTTTGTAGCCCTCAGCAGCTGTTCCCTTCCTGCTCTGACAGTGTGTCCCCTCTCAGTGGTGGCTGGAGGGGTCAGTGGTGACAGTTGCTCAGGCCTGAGGGATGGATGCCTGTGGCTGGCTGGGCTGTGGGTTTGAAAACCTGCTGCTGGCACGTACACACACATCAGTGTGACCATGAAAATAAAGGAGTCCCTAAGACTCACATAAGCACTGTGTGTCAGCAGCCAGAGTCACGTTGGTTGTCATGTTTGTGGTTCCTGGTGTGAGGGTTCGGGTTAGGTCAGCCATTCCCATGGTTAGCTCCGTGCTGAGGGCAGGTCCTGCACTGCTGAGGTTGAACAGGCAGTGCCTGTTGACTCAATCATTCCTGCAAAGCAGCTGCTTGGAAGATTCCTGAAGGCAGATACATCACTGGTGTTACCAAGAGGTGGTGAGCAGAGACAGGGACGTGGTGGTGAGCAGGCTCATGGCAGCATCAGAGCTGGACTTGGTAAGGTCACCATTGCCACAGCTTGTGGTTCCACACCAGCACAGACAAGTCCCACGGTTGCTCTGCCATTGCTGCTCCACAGACCTCACTGGGAATTTCAGAGGATGAGCCAGCTGCTTACTCAGGGGTGGCTGGGCACGGATTGCCACACAGCTGCCAGCCCTGGCAGCTGGGTGTTTAAGCAGGAGCAGAGCTGTGTGTCACTGCTCCCATCCTGGGCGTGATGGCAGGGAAACTGCTCTGCATGGAAGGACTGTCAGGAGCCTGTTGGCAGTGTAGGAGTGAAAGCTCACTGGGAAGGCTGAACTGCAGCCACCCAGGTGACCTCCTGCCTCGGCGTGGAAGGTGGCACAAGGCAAGGTGCTGCTTCCCTATGTGACTTCCCTGTACTTCCACTGAGTGACAGATGAGCTGCTCTGATTCTGGAATGGAACACAGAGAGGTACTGCACGGATGGGAGAAGGCAGGAGGGAAGGGGTATGTGTGCTCCAGCCTCTTCCATGCCCTGGGCTCCCCTGCCAGGCTGAGCCAAGCAACTCCTCTGTTAGATGCTGCTCTGCTTGTCCCCTGTGTGCAGATCTGGGTTCCCTCTGTGATTCCCAGGAGGGGAGGAAGCCTCGGATTGCTGGGAGCATCAAGCAGGGCTGTGAGGCAGCACCAGCCTGCTCTGCTCCCCCGAGGGAGATCCGTCTGGCTCCTGCCTGGGCGTTTTGGGAAGTGCCTGTATGCTCTATCAGGAAACACGAAGAAGTTGAAGGAAAATCCTGAGAGGGACAGGAGGGAGTTTTGGCACAGCAGCAAAGCACGAAATAGATGGATGCTTTCGCCTGCTGTCGTCAGGGATCTTCCGCTGCAATCTGCTGTGCCGTCTGCCTGCAGGGGAACAGCTGGGGTGGCTGCGTTCCCTGGGCTGCATCTGGCCACCCAGACCTCGTCTGTCCCGTGCTGCTTCGGAGGGAAGTTGTGTGGGCAGCACGCAGAGAGCTCCTGGCCTCGGGGCAATGGTTGTGCTGTAGGGAGGATGTTTGAGAATTGGGCATTTCCAGTATAAGGGGATGAGGAGCAGCTGGGCCTGTCTGAGTGCTGCCAGCACAGTCAGGGGGGCTCATGGGGAGCAATTCCTGCCCTGCGAAACTGCTCTGTGCTCGGGAGGAGTCAGGCACTGGTTTTCCAGCAGTAGGGTGGGAATTGAGTTGCACTCTCCACCCGGGAGCTGCTCCCAGGGAGCTGTTGCCTTTGATGTGTCAGTGCAGACATCTGGAAGCACTTCCCGAAATGGTTTGTTTGCGGATGCTCTGGCAAGGCTGGTGGCTGCTGCAGGGCCAAGGGAGCTGCAGCTGCTGCTGGGCACAGTCACTAATGCCCTAGTGCTGCTGTAACCCATGGCTGTGGATGGGCTGCAGGACAGGCAGGGAGATGCTCCCTGTGCTCCTTGGCAGCCTGTGCTCTGCTGACATCACAATGGTTTGGGTTGGAAAGGACTCCAAATTCCCAGCTCCAAATCCTTCCACAGGCAGGATTCACCCACTAGAGCAGGTTGCTCAGGGCCCAATCCGATTTGGCCAAATTCAGGCCAGAGAGGCTGTGAGTGGTCAGGACAGAGATTCCTTGGGGCTGGGTATTTTAAAGCACTGCCCTCACTCACCGTATCACTGGCAAACAGACCCATGACCCTTTCCCACCCTGCAGCTCCTGCTCTTTTCCTCCCATTCCTCCCCACCAGCTGAGCTGCTGGGATCAGCAGGATGCAACCCCTCAGTGTTTACCCAACCCTGGCTCATTACAGCAGCAGGCTGAGCCCATTCTGTTTTCAGCACAACTGTTTATTGATAATCTTTGCTTATCCACTGTATGAATGTTACCGACTGTCGGCCAGAGCCAGCCTGTGTCCCCAGGGCCCGCGGCCAGGTAGCCAATGCGTGTAGAAATCATGCACTTCAGAGAGTCTGTAACAAGACGGGTGTAAAAAATACCTCAGATGTACTTGAAATCTCTGCCTTATCTTGCAATCCGATCACTGAAAAGTCTGTAAAGAAGTTGTAGGAGAACAGGGCTGTGTTCCCTCCCGGGCAGGGCACGGAGGTGAGCGGTCCTCAGCACTGAGGCCACCGAGCCTGGTGCAGCTGTGTCCCAACCAGGGCCCCTAGGACAGCAGAGAGCATCCGTGGCACAGCATCCACACTGTGCTTCAGGTGTAGGATGTCACAAACCAGCCCCCAAACCCCAAACAGACCCTGGGTGCTGGGTGACGTCAGGGAAAGCGTAGTAGTCGCTGGATGGACAGGACCCTGGGCTGGGGGGGCTCATTCCTTGGGCTGCAGAGTGAACTCCTCTGCCTTGGGAACCTTCCCTGCGGTGTTAGGTCCGTGTGAGCTGCCGCTGTGTGTGCTTGCCCTGGCTCGAGGAAAGAAGATGGAGCAGCAGAAGGAATGGTGACCTCCTTTCTTCCTACGGACAGACAAAACCCCCACTCTGCATTCCCAAACTGCGTCCCTGCCTGCAGGGAGTCCCCAGCTGGAGCTGTGAAAACTGAAGGTTGCAGACAGAGCAAGGAGGGGATTTGGGTGATTGATAACGCCCTCAGTCAGACTGAAGAGCAGGGCTGTGTGTGCTGTCCCTCGGCAGGGTGGATGTTGGGGTGCCTTGCTGGGCTGGAGGCACCTGCAGCTCGAGGGCAGTGGGGCTCTGCTCCCTGCCTGGGTAACAAAAGGGGGTTCTGAAGGCAGGAGGACTGGGGACCCCCAGCTGGCACCCAGGGGAGGAAGCAGGAACCCCTGGACTCATGATGGGCTCTTTGTGCACAGAGCCCACCCCAGCACCCCCAGCTAGAGCAGCTCCTGCCCGGGCTGTCCACTGTCCATCCATCTGGGACTGCAGCCAGGCAGGGCAGGCTGAGCACTGCGCTGGGCTGGTTGGCTGGTATGAGGGGTGTGTGTGTGTGTATGCTGTTCCTTTGATGACCACGAGAACTTTGACATTGTTACATCCAAACGAACACCCTTGGGTTTGTTACTCTACTTCTGAACACCGCAAAACACAGTAGCAACAGAACAGAACACGTAGGAGCGTGGGGCAGCAGCGAGCCACCGCGCGAGGCGCTGGAAAAGAATCCCTGAAGCCAACAATGGAGGAGAGAGATGGGCGCTGATACACGTCGCAGTTTCCATTTACAAGAGCCCCAGGAGGGAGGATTGAGGCCGTGTGCTGGGAAGAAGCTTCCAGCGTGGAGCTGTGGCACAGCCAAGAGGGCACGGCCACCCACAGCTGCCCTGAACCCACCAGGCCAGGCAGCGCTGTCATCGTCCCGGGGCGAAGATGAAGTCGAGGGCTTGGCGCTCGGCAGCAGCCACGTTGGGGTGCCACAGGTCCACCATGAAGACCACGCGAGGACCTTCCTCCGGAGCACCTGGGTGGGATGCAAGTGCAGGGTGAGGCTGGGGAGAAACCTGCACAGTGTGATCCCAGTAAACACCTGCTCACTGGGAACCCAGTGCCTCCAGCAGCTGCTGTGGGGCAGGGACCCCCACACCTTCTAGCTGCTTTGGGCACCTAGAAGTTTCCTGTGGCAGGGCTGAGGCAGGATGATGTGCTTGCTCTCCTTGCAGCTGCATCCTGGATCCATGCAAGGAGCTGCTGCTGCGCCATTCCATCCTTCCCGGCCCCGCGGCTCTGCGTGCAGCTGCGCTTCCCAATCCCACAGCAGGGTTGATGTGGAAGCAACAGCTTTTGTTCTCCCACTCTCTCCACACCCTCCCCTGCGTAGAACAGCTCTGCTTGATGCTTTGATGCCATCGGCAACTAATGCCGGTTAATCCTGGGGTGAGGAGCTGAAGCGGAACAGCCTCCGTCAGCGATGGAGGGAGGAACAATCCAGGCTGGTGTGAGCCTGTTCCTCTGCACGGGAGACAAAGGCGCTGCTGGCACGTCAGCACTGAGCTGCTCCTGCAACAGGGAGGCTGTGGCTGGCAGGGAAAGGGCTAGAGCATCACAACCTGGGCTGCCCTGCAGAGCCTGGGAATGAAGGAAGCCTTCCATGCTGCCTGCCACGGTGGGGAGAGGATCCCCAGGCAGGGAGAGGGTCCCTAGGCCCCACAAGCAAGTCAGGATGGGAGCAGGGCTGAGGGACTGCTAGCCAAGGGCAGCAGCAACCCAAGCCCCACGGGATGCAGGTGGTCCAGCCCTGCAGCTGCCGTGGCAGGAGGAAGGATGGGAGCAGTGTCCTGCCCACCTGCTCCTCCCCAGCCCCCAGCACCAGAGGGGACACCACGAGGCCCCACGAGTTGATCCCACGCTCACCTTCGTGGAACGCCGTGTGCAGGAAGGAGTCGTCGAAGAGCAGGCACCGACCCTCAGCCCAGCACTGGGGCTCACCCCCCACCACCAGCTCGCAGTTGCTGGGTGTCTTCAGACCTTCAGGCACAAAGAGAGAGGACAGGGAGGGTCAGGTGGTGGTGCTGAGCTCCCTGTGATGGTGTGTGTGGCACTGAGCTCCACGTGAGCTCCTCATGAGCTCCACGCTGTTTCCATCCAAGGAGTGAGCCAAACCCCAAGCCTGGTCCAGCTCAGTCCCTGCCCTGCTCCCTGCCCATTCCTCCCTGTCCTTTTGCTGTCCCCAGCGAGCTCAGCATTCACTTTTGTATCTGGAACAGCTTCCCAGAGCCCGTGGGTCCAGGGTGTGTGCAGAGACCCAGGCTCCTGGGATATTTTCCAGCTTCAGGACCAAAGGCAGATCCTGCCCGGTCCTTCCTCCAGCTCTGCTGTGCTGACCCTGCCCCAGACAAGGCTGGGGAAGCAGGAATTGCTGCGCTGGGACTGGGGAACAAACTCAGTTCTGCCTCTGCCACATGCTCCCCATGGACTTCACATCACTCAGCACCCATCCTGTCCCTCGATCCCCACCCAAGGTGCTGCCACAGGGTGACCCACCAGGCTGCAAGGACAGAAATTCAGGAGGGTCACAAAACCCTTGTAGGGAAGTGGCTTACTGTGGGGGCCACGTGAAGAAGGACAATCCTAGAAATAAAATAGGTCTTTCCTAAAACACTAATGCAGGTCAGGCCAGTTTGACAAGGGCTGATCCCATCACCTCCTGCATCAGAACTGTCACCCCCTGCAGCACTGGGGACACTGGAGCTGCTGCAGAGCCAACCTGCCCCGAGGATGCAGCCGTGGCGGAGAAAGGGGTCAGGGCTCACGTGGCTCCGGAATGGTAACGATGCAGCAAACGAGCAGAACGGATCTGAGAGCGATGCCAAAACCCAGTGGGCACAGCAGGGACTCCCAGCTGCCCGGCAGAGCTGGGAGCACAGAGCTGCTGTTTCAAAGCCTGCAAAACCCAAAGCCATTTCCTTGCACAACAGCCTCAGCTGTAGAAAAGGGGAGCTGAGACGCTGGGAGATGCAGGGAGGAGACAGCCAGCAGCCTGCAGCACTTCCATCACACCCTCACCCCGAGATGCTGCCCTGTCCCATGGAGGGGCTGAGCTGGTGCCTATGCCTGGAGTAAATCCTCGAGAGCCACTCACCCTGCTGATGGCTGCACTGGCTTTGCACAGGAAGCAAGGGCAGATTGTCTCTTAAATACATCCATGCCCTGGGCACAGCAAGAGCTGCATCCCCAGCACTGAGCTGGGGGTGTCAGTGTGCCCCTGGCACCGTGCAGTGTCCCGGTGGAAGGACAAGGGAACAACCTGCATTGCCCATCTGCCCAGCACGTGTGTGCTCCAGCTGGAGGGCTGGCCTCAGCCCCACACTGGCTCACCTGAGCCAGCCTGGACCTCACCAGCTCTCTCCCAGGAACTTCTCCCAACCCCTTGTGAGGAAAGCACATTCCCCAGCGCCCCAGAGAGAGGAGTCAGTGATGGGTTTCCTCCTGGCATCAGCACGGGTAGGTGCCAGCTGCCCAGCAGCTCCTGGGATTAGCTCTGAAGATGATTCCCATTCCCAACAAATGGCCAGCACTGCCTGGGTGTGTTTACCCGAGCTGTTGGCTGAACAGGCGCTCGGTGTTTGCCAGCCAGGCCCGTGCGGTGCCTCCCCCGGCACGATCGGCGCTGCTGCCAGCGCGGCCATCTGTGCCGCGTGGGCTCTCCCTGTTCCAGTGCCCGCGGGGCAGGGAGCACTGTGCCACCAACCCTGTGCCTGACCCACCGGAGGGCACACCTCAGGACCTCCCACCCCTTCTTAGCACACTCCAAACTGGCATCTTTGCTCGTGTCCCGTGCAGAGCACCCAAGATCGCAGAAGAGGGAGAGCTGCCAGTGAGACAGGACAGTCCCTGGAGCAGCACCCCAGGCTGCCCTGCATCCCGGGATGGGACAGGACCTGCCTGCAGAGCAAAGGGGCATTCAGAGACCTCTACACAGAATCAGCTCCATATCTCACACTGGCAAGCGCCCATGGCTCTGGGTCAGTGTGAGGAGGAGGTCAAACTCTCTTGCTGCTAAGCTCAGAACCCCGAGGAGCACCCAGGAACTGCACAGTGGCCTCACTGGGGTGGCTGCTGTCATCAAAGCCTCCCTCGAGCCAAGGCAGAGTAAGCACCCGAGTGCTCAGGGCAGCAATTGGTGGCTGAACTCCAAGAGGGGAATCTTTCCAGGGCTCCTGCTCCTAAGGGGCACAGCTGCAGCCCCTCACCACCCCCAGACAGCACGAAGCACGGCGCTGGGCACTCACCGAGGTGGCAGCGGATGCGGATGTTGGTGGGTCCGTAGTGCTCGGCGATGACGGTGCCCGGGCTGAGCACGGAGATGCACGCGTTCCCAAAGACATTGTTGCCAATGCAGGTGCGGAGGCTCCCGAGCAATCTGTACGTCCGTGGGCATCTCCGGCAGTTCCTGGGCACACACATGCCCTGGTTCACCAGGTAGAAGGTGAACCACTCGCCGCTGGGTGTGCTGTTCATTTTCCATCCTTGCGGGAGGCTGCAGTTTGAGAACGCCTTGTAGAGGGTCTCAAACTCGCACAGGATGGTCTGGAAGTTGCGCTCCAGCAACTCCACGTCGTGCTTTTGAGCGTCCCGGGAGAAATAGGGTGTGGTGGGCAAGTCGGGCAAGAAGAAGACTTCTGGTTTCTGGATGGAGGGCCGGCTGTTGAGGTAGCGTCCCTGCTCGCGGATGCCCTTGTGGATCCTGCCCATGCCGGACCAGGAGTAGCGCTTGGCATACTCCTGCAGGTTGTGGTAGAGTTTCTGGTTGAGCCCGTCGTTGTGCGTGCAGCGCACGCACTCGGGCGAGTGGCAGTACACGTAGCCGTTCTGCACACCGTTGGCCTCCGCGCTCTGCATCAGCGCGTTGACCGTGGTGTAGGCGCGGGGCTGCTCCCGCCCCACGTGGTAGCAGTACCAGACAAAGAGGACCAGGAGGCAGGCGACGGCAGCCAGAGCGGAGGCGTCGCAGTCCCGGAAGGATTGGAT
>NW_008651435.1:22628-24851 GCF_000695815.1 Acanthisitta chloris
AGCTCTGCATGGGTGCCAGCAGCTGGCAGTGCCCAGGGAGGAGGGTGGTCGGGCTGCACGGGGGTCCCAGTGCTGGGTCAGCAGTGATGTGCCTGGAGGGTCCCCACCGGTGCTCCTGGGCGGATCATCCTGAAAGGCAGCGCTGGAGGGAGGCTGTGGGCAGAGAAAGCAGAGGTGTTAGGGAGGGAGCTGCCCCTGGGGGTGTCAGTGCACAGGGCACAGCCACAGCTGTGTGCTGGCATTGTGCAGAGCACCAGCTCCTCGAGGAGGGGATGATTCATGAGGATCCCTCTCTGCCCAGGAGAATCAACCACACACCCCTCCCAACAGCATCTTCCACAAATATCCCAATGGCAGGTAGGGGGGAGAGCCACACACTCAGATCTCACAGTCCTGGAGCAACCATCTCCCCTCCTGCTCTTCCTCCTGTTTCTCTCCTCTGTTTCTGCCTTATCATGTCCAAAATCTGGCTGATAAGGGAGTAGACACTGGAATTAAACACTTAACATCCCTATCTGGCAGTACATCAGCTTATCCCCTCCATCTAACTGCTCTGAAGTAACTCTCCCTCCAGAGACTGGAGCTCATTCTGAGCCCATGTGAGGGCACATGGCAGGTCAGGGTGGTGGGCTTGATTTCACCAGCTAGAGGTGACCAGCCCACAGGTCACAGGAGTTGAACAGCTCCAGCACTGCTGCAACACCCGGCCTGAAGAGCAGAGCCTGTCCTCCTGCCCTGGGCAGGGCAGGGCACTGCAGGCTGGCAGGAGTGGACTGAGGATGGCACAGGTAAGGTGGAGGGAGATGCTGTGGCAGCTCATCTGCAAGAGCACTGACTCCAAGGAGCAGGATGGGTTTATGAGCCAGGGAAGCCATCCAAACCCGCCCCAACCCTGCCTGCCAAGGTCCTGCAGCCTGTGATGCGAGTTTCCCTGTCGATGGCAATGGGGATGGGCTGCAGCTGGGACTTAATCCTGCAGTGGGGACCTGACCCTGCAGTGGGGACCTGACCCTGCAGTAAGGACCTCATGCAGGGCCAAGGACATGGGTTCAGGGCAGTGTTACACCCTGGGGAGGAACATCCACACAGCCAACCTCCCTCCACCCTACTTCCTTGTAGCACGTTGCCTGCATGCCCCGTCCCGGGATCTGCAATCCATGTGGTATGTCATAGCCTCCTGGGAATCTTAAGATAACTTTCCTCCATCCCCATGGCTGGCATTCCTCCAGACACGCCAGCTTCTCCTGCCCAGGCCTCAGTTCCTGGGGTGCAGCTGCAGAGCCAGTTCCAGGGGTGTTCCCAGCATAATTCTCCCTGTGCTCCCAGAGGGACCAGAGTGTGCCAGGGAAGGCAGCAGAGCCCTGGTGTGATCTGTATTCAGGGTGATTCTCACCCTGCCAGGCAAGCAGGGAGCCACCCCAGCACAGCAACCAGCCTCAGCCAGACTGGCAACACGAGTGCACAGGGGATCAGAGCTGGGGGTCTGACAGCCTTGGGGTTCCCCAGCTGGAGTCACACTCTGTGAGCACAGAACAGCACAAGCACAGCCCCACTGCTGCCCCGGGGCTGCTGTCAGCACCTCAAAGCAGGAAAATCAGGGGGAAAACATCAGGGCAGCAAGAGATCAAAGCCCACGTGCTGCCTGCCCGGCCCTGGAGCCTGGCAGCTTGGGAGCCTTGGGCTGTGGAGCCCTGGGCTCCTCCGGGCACAGCTTCCAGGGGATCCAGCTCCAGAGCTGCCTCCTGTGCTGGCACAGACCCCCTGCTGCAAACCTGCCCAAACCCACCTCCACAGGGGCTGTGCCAGCAGCAGAGCAGGGCCCCAAACAGCAGCATCACTCCCAGAGGACAGGACCTGCATGGGGCACCCAGTGGATGCCACCACCCTGCGCCGAGATGGGTGGTCACATCCAGCACCACCAGCCTGAGGTCACGGAAAAGGCTCCTCAGCTACTGCTAACAGCAGAGCCATTCCAGGGAGTGGAGATCAATTCCACGTTGCACCGAAGTTGTGCAGGACGTGGAGGCGAGCACCGTGCCAGCAGCAGCTGCGTTACATAAGGAAGGCAGAGGCTTCGATGCAGCACAAAGTTGCATCTCGGTGGCTTTGTGGTGGCCCCAGCATCTCCCAGAGGTGGCAGGTTCCACTCAGCCTGGCTGGCATCCCCAGGCCGTGGGCCCGTGGTGATGGGGACGCGTGACAGGGATGTCCTCAGCATAGCTG
>NW_008651436.1:0-2584 GCF_000695815.1 Acanthisitta chloris
AATATCCATTTTTGCACCCTTTCACGCTTTTTTTCGATCAACATTTTTGCTCGTTTTCCCGCCTTTTTTTCGCCGCCATTTTTGCTCCTTTTCCCGCCTTTTTTGGCCTCCATTTTTGCGCTCTTTTTTTACTCGTTTTCCCGCCTTTTTTCGGTTGCCATTTCCGCTCTTTTTCCCGCCTTTTTTCGGCCGCCATTTTTGCGCTCTTTCCCACCTTTTTTTGGACACCATATTGGCGCTCGTTCCCGCCTTGTTCGGCCACCATTATTGAAAAAACCCTAACCCTAACCCTATCCCCTAACCCTAACCCTAACTCTAACCTTAACCCTAACCCGAACCCTATCCCTAAACATAAACCTAACCTGCTGCTAGGCACTCCAAGTTTCTTCCTGCAGCTTCTAGCAGCTCTGATCTCTCTCTAAAACTAGATTTCATGCACTTCAACTGCAGTTGAGGCCTGCAAAGTGTGTTTCTGTAACTCAAACTAGCATATGCTACAATAATATCTTGATTTCTGCTATCAAAACTGCTGCTAGGCACTCCAAGTTCCTTCCTGCAGCTTCTAGCAGCTCTGATCTCACTCTAAAACTAGCTTTCATTCACCTCAACTGCAGTTCAGGCATGCAAAGTGTGTTTCTGTAACTCAAACTAGCATGTTCTATAATAGAAGCATAGATTTCAGCTACCAAAACTGCTGCTGGGTGCTCCAAATTCTTTCCTGCAGCTTTCAACTGCTCTGAACTCTCTCCAAAACTAGATTTCATGTACTTCCACTGCAGCTGAGGCCTGCAAAGTGTGTTTCTGTAACTGAAATTAGCATATTTTAAAGAAAAACCTTGATTGCAGCTACCAGAAGTGCTACTAGGTGACCAAATTCTTTCCTGCAGCTTTCAACTGCTCTGATCTCTCTCTAAAATTAGATTTAAATCACCCTAACCTTAAACCTAACCCTAACCCGAAACCTAACCCTAAACATAAACCTAACGCTAATCCTAACCCAACCCCTACCCCACCCCTAACTCTAACCCTAACACTAACCCAAAGCCCTAACCCTAACCCTAACCAAAACTCTAATGCTAAACCCTAAACCCTAACCCTAACGCTAATCCTAACCCTAACATTAGCGCTAACCTCTAAGCCTAACCCTAACCCTAATTCTAACCCTAACCCTAACCCTACCCCAAACCCAAACCCAGCCCCAACCCTAACCCTAAACCTAACCCAAACCAAAACCCCACCCCTAACCCTAACTCTAGCACTTACACTAACCCGAAACCTAAACCTAATACTTGCCCTAACTCTAACCCTAACCCTAAACCTAACCCTAACCCCTTTCATTCACTTTCATTCACTTCAACTGCAGTTGAGACCTGCAAAGTGTGTTTCTGTAACTCAAACTAGCATATTCGACAAGAAAAACCTTGATTGCAGCTACGAAAAGTGCTGCTAGGCACTCCAAATTCCTTCCTGCAGTTTCCAACTGCTCTGATCTCTCTCTAAAACTAGATTTAATTCACCCTAACCTTAATCCCAACCCTAACCCTAACCCTAACCCTAAACATAACCCTAACCCTAATCCGACCCCTAACCCTGCCACTAACCCTAACCCAAAACCTACCCCTAACCCTAACCCTATCCCTAACCCCAACCCTACCACTAAACCCTAAACCCTAGGGCTAATCCTAACCCTAACACTAACACTAACCTCTAAGACTAAGCCTAAGACTAAGCCTAACCCTAGCCTAAGTCAAACCCTAAACCCTAACCCTAAACCTAACCCAAAATCTAACCCGAACCCTAACCCTAACCCTAACCCTAACCCTAACCCTAACCCTAACCCTAACCCTAACCCTAACCCTAACCCTAACCCTAACCCTAACCCTAACCCTAACCCTAACCCTAACCCTAACCCTAACCCTAACCCTAACCCTAACCCTAACCCTAACCCTAACCCTAACCCTAACCCTAACCCTAACCCTAACCCTAACCCTAACCCTAACCCTAACCCTAACCCTAACCCTAACCCTAACCCTAACCCTAACCCTAACCCTAACCCTAACCCTAACCCTAAACATAACCCTAACCCTAATCCGACCCCTAACCCTGCCACTAACCCTAACCCAAAACCTACCCCTAACCCTAACCCTATCCCTAACCCCAACCCTACCACTAAACCCTAAACCCTAGGGCTAATCCTAACCCTAACACTAACACTAACCTCTAAGACTAAGCCTAAGACTAAGCCTAACCCTAGCCTAAGTCAAACCCTAAACCCTAACCCTAAACCTAATGCTAACCCTAACCCTAACCCCAAACCCAATCCCAACCCCAAAAACAAACCCAACCCAAAGCCTAAATCTAAACCTAACCCTAACCCAAAACCTAAACCAAACCTAATCCCCACCCCTAACCCTACTGCTAAACCTAACCCTAACCCAAACCCTAACCCTAACCTTAACACTAAACCTAACCCTAGCCCTATACCTAACCTTAACTGTAACCCTAACCCTAACCCGAACCCTTACCCTAATCTGAACTTCAACACTAACCCTAACCCTTGTTATAAATTGCGGCAGGGGCGAGA
>NW_008651437.1:0-11453 GCF_000695815.1 Acanthisitta chloris
CCATGGTAGGGGTGGACTCAATGATCTATGAGGTCTCTTTCAACCCGGTTTATTCTATGATTCTAAGAAAAAAAATAAAAATAAAAAAATCAAACCGACACTTTCTCTTTGCAAAAGGTGAAAGGTGGGATTATTTTGTCATGCACATCCTTAGTATGCCTGGTTTAGTCAATGGCATCCTATGCTTCTCCTTCTACTGTCTGCACACTGATCACACTCATTGTATTGTGACTTCACCAATGCAAGAAGCATAAACTGAAGAATAAAAGAACTCTTAATTCTCTATAAATAATATGACTATTAATAATGGAAAGGATTTAAAGAAAGGAACAAAATGCTGAAATCACAGCAAAGTGTGTATGAAATGATGGCAGTTATTATTCTAATTCTTTAATCCCAGATCACCTCAGGATTCTTATTCATAGGGACTTCTCTAATATACCTCAGCTGTGCAGCAGAACTTCATTCTTATTACTCCCCCTTCTCCCATCTCTCAGAAAAAGAAATGCACTTTTTCCCCTCCCATAGACTGCACACACCAAAAATTTCTACCTGTCACAGGCATTCGACATTTTTGGTACATAAAACATACGATTTGTATCATGTGCCTGTACAAAAAGTATGTCACAAATTTCATCAAGCACAGACTGGAGCCACAAACCATTCAATAAAAGACCTATTTATTAAAACATAAATAAATGAAGTGCATTACTACACAGACACAAGTTTCTTCAAAGACAGCTTAATGACATTGCCTTTTCAATCAAAAATGAATATTCATCACCAGTGTTACTATAGAACTAACAAGCTGCAAGCATTCAATTTTAACACAATTAGGTTGTTTCACCTTACCTCTAGTTTTCCCACGTCTTTTCCAGCCATCTTTCCTTCAGCACTGGTCTCTCTGCTATCAGCACTCACTGCAACACTCACTGAACACAGTGCTGCTGCTGGCTCTCAGAAAGCTGTACCCCCAAACACTGCTGTCCACAAACACAGTGAAAGTGGCACTCCAAGAGCATAAAAGCTGCTGCAATTTCCTCTCTTTACCTCACCTTTGTGGAACTCCTTTTGGATATGTCAAGCTGCAGCAATTTTCTACTCTTCACTCT
This sequence comes from Acanthisitta chloris, assembly GCF_000695815.1. Classification (NCBI taxonomy): domain Eukaryota; kingdom Metazoa; phylum Chordata; class Aves; order Passeriformes; family Acanthisittidae; genus Acanthisitta; species Acanthisitta chloris. The sequence goes on from NW_008651437.1 coordinate 1,113, forward strand.
GATGGCAAGTTCCTACCTATCCCCTGAGACCGAGCTGTCAGAAGGCAAAAACTGAACGACTGAACAGACAGGATCTCATCCATCACATTTTGAATCACGAAGATTCAGCACTGTCCCAGACAAACTCCATCCCTGGAAAACTTCTACAGCACTTGCAGAAGACAGTATAGCACAAACATGGATGAGAAGCCTTTTGTGAATGTTCACCCTCGTTCCTACATGCATCGTGAAGATTCCACTTTAAAATCTTTCAACATTTTAAGAAGTTGTGGGCCAAACAGCCTTAGCATGGAAATCAAAAGGCTCCCTCAAAGCCACCCCACCAAGAAACTGCTCTGTCTTTTCTCCAGTTGTGAGCAGTTTATCAGTACCACAGGTAGGAGACTTTTGGCTGATTCACAGAAGACATAATTTGTGAAGATAAATCCATAAGTGCCTTTGTTAAGTGATTTTCCTCATACCCTATTGGCTTCCCTGTACCACAAGGTATTCTCAGATATTTTCATGTAAAGCAACCAAGACACAAGCAGCAGAACATGCTTCCCAATCCACACCAATTCAGACAGGTTGAGCTACTAATCCTTTTTTGCATGAACACAGAAACATGAAGTCTTATTACCTTTGAGAACAGAAATGTGCTGGCGGCTTTCCCCGTCTGCTGAGTAGTTCCTGAATTCAATATCTTCTCCATCTTTCAGTTCAACCTTATCATAACCATACCAGCCAAGGAGCTCATTCATAGTGTTTTCTGCAAAGTTCTGAAAGAGAAAAATTACCTACTTATTTATGTAATCAATAACCATTTGGAAGGAAGGGAGGACTGCATAAATCGAACCGTATCTGTGCTACATGAGGAAGTGTCAGGTTTGGCCCACCTCCTCAAAGACTAATGTTCATTTCATAAGTCAAGTGCATAAAGTGAAATGCATTTAAATCTCCAACTGGCACATGTAATTATGACAGAGACTCATACATCTGTAATTTAAAGAAAATGAAAAGGAGAGTTATTTATGACTTTTGCTCTGACATTCAATGTCAGAAATATTTTAACATACATTTGTCACACAAACTTGCCGGTGTTGCCATAAAATATTTAAGACTGCAGCAAGAGAATAACAGAAAACCAGGAGTTTTTTTTCAACCAGCAGTTAATCAATCTTACTGCACTACAGCCTTTTCAGCTGGAGCAGGTCACTGACACAATTACAGTTCCTTGAGGTGCCCATGAACCAAATCAAATAAAATCACAGCAAAGACGTTTTCCCTCAGTTATAAACCCTTTCATAGTCAAACGACTTAAAAACTCTTCACCGTGAAAGTGCTTTACCACAGCATTTCATACCAACATCTCTTGTGTTTGTTTAAGAAAACCTTTCTCAGTTTTGCCATATTTATTTTTAAACCAATTTCCAAGCAACTGTGCGGTTACGTTTTCTGTTTTGTATGGAAATGCAAAGTATGGAACATGGCTGTCATAACTCTCCAATTCTATTACAAACATGTCCTCTAGGTCATGTGGCAAAAATATTTCTGTAGAAAATGCTCATTACTGGGCCAGGAGATTTAGTGGAGTAAGTTAAGAAATCTGCAGCCAGGCAACAAAGCTTTCTGAAACCAAATAGTGCCATGGAGCTCTACAGCTTACAGATTTAGGAAACTACCAAAGGAAACCAGCTAATGAATTATTGCAGTGGCAAAGATCAGTTTAAAGTAGTATGACAACTATAAATTGAAATGAAAAAGCCACACAAGGAGACTTTTATTTGGTCTCTGCACATTTTTTTTAATCAGCACTCTTTCAAAAAAAAACACTCCAACCTTCATATTTTGCAGGAACGTCTAAAACAATGTTTCTGATAAGCACCATCCCCTGGGACTTTGGCTACCAGCAAAGGAATGAGGAGAATACGACACCAATTCAAAACAAATGGTATATGTCAAATTCACAGGTTGCTAGATTTTGTCTAGTAACTGCTCTAGCTTAATTTTTGAGTGGGAGCAAGTCTAATGATAGAACACAGCAATTCTCCAGTCATTTAAACAAATAAATAAAATTAATCAGATGATAATTGCTTTTGAATTCAAAGCTACAGCAGGCACTGTGCCCCAGAACCTGGGAGCGCTGCACTGCTCCCGGCTCATTCATCACACCAGATTGCATAGGTGTTCCTGTCACTCAAGGAGCACTGGAAAGCAGCTATAAGCAATAAACACAAGCAATTTGTTTTCTTTCAAGACTATCATCTGGGCAATTGTGCTACAAACACAATTTAGGAAGCAAAAACCAAAACCCCACAGCAGACCCTTGAAGTATCAATTTCCTTTCGGTTTTTCCCCTTTTCATTTTCACTTGACTATTTCATGGAAGTCTTGATTCCATGGCTGTCCTGTGCAGCTCCAATTTGCTGGAAAACTTTGCATCACTGCAACTCTACTTCTAGACTCAGCATTATAAGTAAAACAGCCCATTACATCTGAACTATGTCACTACTACATTCCTCAAAGAGTATGATGCAGTGTAACAAGGCTAACACCTACCTACTTCTAAAACGTATATTTAATAAACTCTGGTTTGAATGATCATAGAATCATCAAGGTTGGAGAAGACCTCTAAGATCATTGAGTCCAGCCATTAACCTGCCACTCTGCTGTAACTCCTAAACCAGATCCTCCAGCACCAGACCCAGTGCTTCTTAAACACTTCCAGGGATGGTGACTCCACCACCTCCCTGGGCAATCTACTCCAGTGCCTGACCTGATGCAGCGCTGTGTTTTAAACACTAGCAAAAATGGGGAAATTTTCTATAGGTTTTTGTGGCTTTGGGGTTTTTCAGGTTTTTAGAAAGCAACTCTCTCAGTGGTGAAAAATTCCAATACACTCACCCTGTTTGTAACCCATGGGAACCCAATAACAAAATGACCTGGAGCTGGGGAGTGAAACCTCACCACTGCAGCTCACCCAGACTGACCTGAAAGGGTCCACGGAGGCCCAAAGGCAAGGTCTGCCAGCTTCCCTTGCTCTGCTAGATTTCAACTGCGGAGACAAAGCCCTAGAGACTAATCTAGCAAGGTAGAGACCAATTGACGAAGTCTTACTGATTTAAACCCCATGCAACCAAATTAATTGAGTAGCTTTAAATTTGCCTCCTGTGGATGCTTTGTGTTTTATTTGCACTGTTGATCAACTCAGGCAATGAGTAATTTCTAATTACTTGTCAAGGAATATGTAAGCAAGGCTGCATACATGTTTATTTTTTTCCTGAAAATTCATGTGTGTGTATGTCTCTTCAGAATGTAGTTAAAGTGATGGTTGCCTTTGTAATGGCACAAAGTTTAAGTGTCATTTCTCATGTCACATCTCATTTAAACTACCCATGATAAGTGACACACCAAAATGAACACTCACAATGACAACAAAATACATTGGGTTTTGAAATTACACATCATAGAGACCTAATTCTTTTAAAAAACCCAAAACAATCACTGGGATCTTTCCTACTAACTTCAGTGAGAATACAGTGAGGTTGCATATTAGCAGCAACAAGGTAATCACCTTTTTAACATTGTGAGTTCTCAACAAGAGTGGCTTGGAATAAAGAAAAATAAAAATTAAGCCATTCTCCTTCATAATTTCTCTTACCTATTACAGGGATGCAGATCACCATCCTCTCAGTGGCTAACAGCCAGAACTTCATTACGCAGCACTTCATACACAGCAAACAAAAAGGATGACCCCATCCTCAGCAAGCTGATAGCCAAAGCTGAGAAATGCTTTTTTTCCCACACTAACTCTCTTGCATAGATGAGCATCCAAAGAATGACAATATCACCTTCCCTCAGACTCCTGACTACAACACCCATTTGCAGTGATGTCTATAACACCCTGACAGTTGAGAACATGGTCACACGGGTCATGTCCTTGCTGAAGCTGACCACTATTAATTCATTGTTTCCATGTGTTTTCCCTTCTTCCATTTCAGTGATAGACACAATCTACATGCATTCAAGACACAGTAACAAGATGAGATTTGTAAAGACCAGTGTGGTGGCAACAGTCAAAACAAGTGATGAGAAGAGATAATTTTTGTCTATATGAATCCAGGGAGGGAAAAACAGTAAAAGAAAAAAAAAAGAGAAACAACAAAGTCCAGTTCTTGAAGTTAAGGAAAGGAAGAAAGCAAATTAATACACAATCTGTGCATGCAGAGTAGAACCCCGCTGAAAGATGTACAAGCTTCAAAGGCTTAGTGAAAGGAAGGACAATGGTTGTAACAGCAGGGCTTGAGAAAAGCAAGAATGTGGGACCTGAGGTTGAGGCAGAAAAGCAGAAGCAGCAGTGATGAAGCATGCTAGACAGAAACGAGCTGAACTGGGAGACAGTGGACCTGCCAAAGACCAGGGAGGAGATACGAAGGTGAGCATGGTTGACCAGATGGAGGATGCGCAAGGAGCTGCAATTTTAAGCTTCTGCAGGAACAGGACAGCAGAGGCACTGAGCTAGTCCATGCCTACTTTCAGTCTTGTTCCCTCTCAAAGGATGTGGAGTATCTGAAGGATGGAGGCTGCCACCCCAACCCCACAGCCATGCCAGAGAGCTGGGATGATGTGAAAAACCAGCATAGCAACAAAAACCTTGTTCATCATCAATAAAATCCCAAGTCAGCAACCACACTGCTAAGCTGGGACCCTTAAGACCAGAGAAAATCCCACTGGGCCCAAAGGGAGCCCACATGCAGGAGGGGCCCTGCAAATATCCACAGATTTCATTGCAAATGCACAGCATGGAACTTTACTTCACCCTGACAGGGAGGCAGTGCTCAGTCCCCTGTAGGGAATCCAGCAGACCGAGCCTCAGTGCCACTCACAGTGTGTGCCAGCACCAGAGCTGAGAAGGTAACCACAGAAATCCTGTCCCATGTCCTTCGGCACACTCTGCCATGCCCTGCTCAGTCTCTTCTGCATGCACCAAGCAGTCAAGCTTCAGAGGCCACAGTGGAAACACCAATCACGTCTCCAGCCGCCAGCATGCCCAGGCAGCCAGTTAACATCCCACCAGAGCCAAACCTCCTGCTCTTCTCCAGCTGACAGCACACCATCACAGCTGCTGAACTGCCAGAGCATTCACTATGGCTGCAGCACAACCAGCTCATCCCTGCCAAAGAAACTGGCCCAAAAATGATCCAGTGGCTCCAGTCACACACCACCACCAAAGTGCTTCAGTCACATTAGATGGCAATTCGGGTTTTGCACCCTGCTAAGTCCCAAACCGCTTGTCACCACGGTGGGGCAATGTGTAATCTGCATGTTTTAACTGTACAATTTCTCTGTTCTTGTACTACACAAAAATATCCTCCCTCCTGGAAGAGCCAGGATAACTATTATGCTTGTTGGTATTTCTACTTGAATTTGCTTCCTATTCACATGAAAGACGAAGAAGAGTGTGTTGACTCGCCAGACTGTGGTTTCTCTCGTTTGTGAGGCTGACTTATATGCTAGGCAGTAAAAATATAATCACATTTCTTCCTACTTTAGGATTCATTTCATCGTAACAGTACACCTACAGCTTGATTTTTTTACATTGCAATGCATCATTTCCCCAAATCTTTGCTAATTAATACACTGTGAAGCTAAGCTATGCTTCGCTTTCCATCTTAGATCTCTTGTCTTTCCTTCTCTATGAACCTTATTCACAGGGGGCAAGGCCTGGCCTCACCAAACGAGGCCTGGCAAACACGGAGGCAGGAAACGCAGGGGAGAATGAGTCTGTCAGACTCATTTTCTTCTAGGTTTTACTGCTGAATGTTTATTTCAGATCTGGGAGGAAGCACAGTGGCTCCATTCCATTTCCCTGCCTGCATAACCCACTCTGTCCAGAGCCCCTCAAATTCACTTTTCACTTTCACTGCATCAAGGAAATAAAAATGTTTCTAAAGTCACAAGACAAACTTGGATTTTTTTTGTTCCAGCCCTCACATTCTTTGGTTATTTACGTTGTCACCATATTCAATTTTATGGTTAGATCCTTATGCTATCGAAAAGCAAAATTCCTTGATGCTTTACTTTCCTTTGTTCTCTGTGTCACCCACTTTGCTCGGGGAAGCACTGTTTCTGCAGTGCACTGGCAGGTGAAGCTCCCTGTGCAGCCAAAACAACCCCCTTTGCAGCCATCCCACAAAACTCCCTCCACGCAGGCTCCGCAGAAAAACCCTCCACTTGGTCTCCTGAAATAATACAATTGATAAAGCCTGTCTGCTTTTCCACTTTCTCAAAGACATTTTTTGCTTTTCAGGAGAGAAGGGAGGAGTTTCCTTGGAATCTTCTGAGCACTCTGAGTGAATTGGCTTGCTCCAGGCACAGGGCTGCTACGCCTGCTTCACCGCTTTCCTCCTCCTGACAGTACTACTTGCAAATGCCAAACAGGGAACATTAAAACACTAAACTGAAAGATATTCTGATGAGTTTACTATTAAACGATAACAGATGGGGCTGTCCTAAGCTTTAGGCATCAGGAACGAAGCCCAATTTTAGATACAAATTAGTTATTGAGAATATTTATAGATGGTAAACTCCTTGAGCACATGGAGCAGCCCTGTGAAATTACAGTGCAAATTAATTGCTTGCCTTTCAACTGCTAGAGACACTTGGATGTATTGCCTTGTCTTTTCAGGAGAACTTCCAGTGCACTCCAGTAGTGGATGCAACCTCACCTCACAACACTGCAGAGCACCTAGCTGCTCCTCCTGAGCAGCACTGATTCCTGGCAGCAGGATGGCAAATGGAAATAAGGTGAGGAGAGATGGATGGGGGACCCATCACTGTGCCTCGACAAGTGCTTTCATCAATTAAACTCAAAAAAATATTTTGGTCTGAAAATAGTACTGGGTTCCCTGATGACAACAGCTTTGGATCTACTCGGTGTTCTGTTATTCACCAGCAAGTGAGAAATGGCACTCAACTGAATTTCAGAATAGCTATCTGCTCTTCTTCCAAAGAGTGAGGTGAATGCTACCTCTGGAAGAAAAAAATGTAAAGTATCATCTGAAGGGAGAAAGGGGACAAAAGAAGAAAATAACTAGGGAAAAGAAAGAGTGGCTGTAAAGGTCACTGTGAAACAAAACAGTTCCTCCTGAATATATTTTTCATTGAAACATAATATCAGAAAACTCTGCAGAGTCATGACTTTTTTTCACACAACATTGTATCAAATTAAAATTTGTTATAACCATCATGTACTTTAGGTTAGTGATAACAAAAATGTAACTCAATATCTGGCATAAGGAAAGAGCAAGCAACCTAAATATCCATGCAGTCATGTTAAAACTGAGCTGTGACACTACCGTTGGAAAACACCAAACCAAGCAGTTAGGTGTTGTGATCCTTCTCAAGTAAATATCTGACTGTATCAACCAGCAAATCTCGAAGGAAGTCTCTGTGATGAGGTAATTTTATTGCTCATTCATAGTGCCTTGTATGTGCTATACTTAAAATAGACACTTGTACCAATGGCCTTTTTATTATCCAAGGGAGTTGGAGGGGGGAAAGAAATCACACATACACCAGTCCTTTTTCTTTCTGCTAGCAAAGGGAGGCAATTTGATCCAACGTGGGCTGAAACCTGAGTAGGTCACTATACACCATGATAAAATTCCCTAATCCCTGAGCCAAATTTCCCTGAGGGGGCCCTCCTACTTCTCCTTCACTTTCCAAGCTGACTTTTCCATTCCCTCTCTCGTCTTTTCCTCCCCTTCATCTCTTTCATTTCCCCTACCTTAAAGCCTTGATATCTGATCTGCTGCTGATACTCGGGTTACAGTTTTTACAGCTTAGGCTGTCTATTGCTGTATACATTCCTTTCTTTCTGCTCTGCCGTGATTACTTACCAGAGCTTATTTTACACTGGTCCAGATGAAAGCAGTTCAGATGAAGGGAAACAGTCAGCCTGTTTGAACATTACAGATACGAACCTACACAAGGGCACATTGTGCTGCCTCTGTCATTTCGCTGCAAACATTTTGCACACTGTAACCAATTTGTTACATTATTATATTCCTTGGGTTCATGAAGAATAACTAGACATCTTGATTCGTCGGGAAAGAAAGAGGGCAAATGAACGCCACAGGATTTTAACTTTCTCAACTAGTCAAAAACTCACACCACTTTTTCCCCCCCCCCTTTCCCCTTCTTAGATGATAGCAGCCAACTGTCCTACTAAAAATTCATAGCATATGTAGCATAGTTTACACTGAAAGGTGGGCTATGAAAGGTTCTGCCATCAGCTGTCTGACTCTCAACCAGATATCACATCAGTTCAAAATGCCACTTCTACCCACCTTTAGCTTTTAAGTCACAGCTAAAATCTTGGGGTTCCTCACCTTAAGCAGCTAACCACGATTAAAAGAAGAGGAACCCTCTACACGAAGGTTAATGCCAGTGCTTTATACCAAAGCATTAGTTTAAAATTGTGTAATTTTTCTCCTTCACACAATGTTGTTTTTGTTTCTTCCTCACCCTTTCAGACAAACATCTGTTATACTGTAGAAGAACAACTATCTCCCAAACCGCTGAGTGTGCCTGCAGCCAAAGTAAACAAAACAAACCCAGAGGATCCAGCACAGTCAGCCTTTATATCCAGCCAGGATAACATTTCACATGTTTTGATTAAAATTAGCTAATTTGTAATTCTAGAACCTATGAAACTTAAAAGCTGCAATCCATATAGATCGCATTAGGCGATGCTCTGAGGGGCCAAAGCCCTGTACTACAGACCTCTGCAGTCCTCAAAACTATGCAGGATTACAATGAGCAGTGACTCTCCGGTGCCTGCACAGAGCCCTCTCTGAAAATAGGATGTGTCATATATCTCGCAAAGAATAATACCCCTCCTTGGGACTTGAAACTGCTACAGTTTGTTTCCAAAGAGATGCACCGAGACGTTTTTTTGTTCATTCCCCTAATACTACTCTTGTCCACATTTCCAGCTGATGTACACGCTCATTACGCAGGCAGCAGGAGCAAGAATGCTTGTCTTGGGCAGGAAAGGGCACCTAGCTGAAATTAGTGGTGTGCAAAAGAGGGGAGAGGGGAGGGGACTGTGCATTCCCGTTTAATCTTGTGTGGGGAGATCAATGTACCGGAAAGCAAAGATATTTTCACTAGGCATCATGCATATTTATATACTCCCCTATATAGTATACGTACTATGCGAACGTGTGACATTTTCCAGGCAGTCTTCCACTTACAGCCAGCCTTTTTAATAAACGACATATTCAAATTCAATCTCAGCAGCTTTATCTCGTAACCAGACTATGCTGTTCTAGTCACTTTATCCGCGCATTTAACAACAACAACAACAAGTTCAGCTGAAGTCTCACAATACATTGTTACCAACTTCGGGGCATCAGAGACGTAAAACAAACAGACACGGAACAGACGTGGAAAACAGGCGCAAAAAAAAAAATAAAATAGGACCGGTCAAGCCTGGAGCAGCGACCTAATGATAAAAGGAGTCCTAAAATAAGGGTTTTGTGCGGTCGCAGCCACCCTAACATCTGGAGCGGCCGCCGGAGCACAGCTGTTCCGACCGGGCGGGACAGCTCTCCGCTCGGCAAACGCACTCCCAGGCAAAGCAGCTCTCGGACAAGACACACCGAGCGACACCTCTGCGCTGCCCAGAGCCGCGGAACGAAGCGCCACAGCAGAGCAGGAGGCGAGAGGGAGGAGGAGAGAAAAGGGGTCTCCGCGCACAACTGCGAGAACGATGCGAGAGGCTCAGACCGCAACGTTTCACTTTGACAATTTAATTACACAGTTGCAGCTGGCTACCGAAAAAGGAGAGAAATACAATGTTTAAAAGAGGTCCCTTTCTTTCCTAACTTTAAGGGCTTCCCGGCTAGCTGAGGGGATGGCTACAGAAAGAAAGAAAAGGGAGGGGGGGAGAAAAGCCTCATCACTGGCACCCGAGAGGAGCTTAGGAGCCCAACGGGGGAGAGTTATTTTTAAAAAATAAATAAAGCCGGTCAATGAACAGGATTTGCAGCCTGTGAATTCGTCTCTGTTTGCAGCCCAGGAGGCGGAGTTGAGACACATTCAGTGCATCCTACAAAAAAAAATGACAAGAGATCCTTTCTTATTCCATCTCCACGCTCGGAGGCGGCGGCGCGGGGGGGACACCCCGCTCCCGTCCCCATCGCGGGCACCCACCTTCATCTCCTCGTTGATCTCCCGCTTCACCGGGTGCGCCGGCTTCCTGCTCCTTTTATTTTCGGGAGGTCTCCCTTCTTTCTCCATTTCTGCCATTTTTTGCGCCTACTCGGTGCCGGAGATGAAATGGCTGCTGGTGCT